>NC_079900.1:24432142-24507461 GCF_024868665.1 Triplophysa rosa
TCCGGAGGTGTTCGAGCAAATTCCTTTTCTAAAAGAGCAAATTTCTCCAGCGTGGCTGTCCCGCTGTTCTCATGGGTGCAACACACTCATCGAGGAGGGGGACGGACACAATGCCTGCTTCCAGTACAGCTGGGGCAGACGTTGTGGATACTCCTGCCCGCACTGCGTGGCGGTGATGATTCAGACGTTGCTCACGAGGTGGCTGTGTTCCCATCGGGACTCAGCCACCACCTTTTGCTCCCCGTTCCGTCCGCTACGGCAAGCAGTGAGGGTGATATGAGGAGTTACTTAGCGATCCCGCACGTCACAGACGTTACACGCTCGTCTGACCGATTCCCCAGGAGACGGTCCGCCGTCTTATTCCTCAATCACATATTCGGACACGATGCGTGATGATGAGATGTCTCTTGCAGCATCGGGGGGTGACGTAGCTGCCATCCAGACTCCGACGATTCCTCGGGCTCCCTCCCTCGGGGGGTCGAGCCCAGGAGAAGCGGACGTCGAAATGTCAGCCATGCTTTCCGGGCCGCCGTGAGTGTTGGGTTGCAGTGCCCGCACTGCCCTCTCCCAGCGACTCGCGGCTGGCTAATGGCAGCCTCGGTTGAGCCGCGCTCCACCCCCCTCAGTGCCGTGTTTACCGGAAGTGCATGAGGAACTTAGTAAGACCTGGAACGCCCCTTTCCGGCACGTTTCACGTCAAACAAAGTTCCGTCACCCTCTCTTCCCTCGAGGTTGAGACAGCTGGAGGATACGCCGTTGTCCCCCAGGTGGAGTATGCCCCGCGTAGCTGCCGTAGAGGCGGCACGGGGGGGGCTCGACCTAGACTCCCGTCCAAAGCATGTGGGGTCTCGGCATTCGGGTTGAGAGAGCTCCACGAGGGTAAGACCGACCCAGCGCGTATGCAGGAACTCCGCGCCGCCACCGACCTGCTCTACGGGCGACCAAGGTGACACGCGGGCCCTGGGTCGGACGATGTCCACACTTGTGGTCCATGAGAAACTCCTCTGGCCGATCCTTGCGCAGATGAGTAGCGCTGAGAAGGTCCGCTATTCTCGACGCACCCGTCTCGCAAGGGGGGGCTGGTTGGTGTTACTGTCGAGTCGCAGCGGCCCCTCTCACCCCCCGCCCGTCGGGGGCGCGAGACCCGCACGCGCCTCCCCCGGAGGGTTCTCGACAGTAAAGAAGCAGTCCTCCGTGCCGCGACTCGCCGCCTCGGCCGTCGAGTCCCGTGCACTGTCTGCTTCCCAGCAGCCCTGGTCCTCTTCGACTCCCTCCAGCTCTGGCGCCCCCCACTCAGGGGCCCCCCCTGGAGGAGACAGGAAGAGGAGACATCGACCCATCAGCAGCCGCGGCGAATGCGGCCCTCATGGGAAGACCTCAGGGGGATCGAGGCTACCATTGGGCCCGACCCCAGCCACATCGCTGGGAAATCGGATGGGCCTCCGTCTCTCCATCTTGCTGGCCCCCTCCGGGGGGCTAGCGCCCACTTACTCTCAAAAGGAGAGTTTCCTCTCTCTCTGGGTTACACAGCCACTCTCTACCCTCTGCAGACGGTGAAAGGCAAACTCGACGTTGCATCATGGCGAAGCGCAATGTCGAGTATAAACACCAGCCCTCAGCACTCTCAGTCAGACAGTGCGTTGAGCTGCGCAGTCGCCAGGCAGGAAAAACAGCAGAGCCGATCTCCTCCCCGGGGGACCTCCCCCAGGCAAGGAATCCGTACTGCTAGCCATCGAACCAGCCCCCGGGGGGACGATGTAAAAAGATCATACCTTTAGATCCCCGTCTCATTTCTGGGAGCCTGTCCGGCTTCCCAGGCTGTCAGGCTGGCTAGGAAAGACGATCCAGTCGTCGGCTACGCGATCCAGTCGCCTCACGCAGCAAGTTTCAGGGCATCCGATATACCTCAGTCAGAGGCTAGGATGTTCCCGTACTTCGGGCGAGGTCGCCACCCTTCTGGTGAAGGGAGTGATCGAGCCCGTCTCACCAGTCCGAATGTTCAACGGGTTTTACAGCCTGTACTTCATTGTTCCCCAAGAAAGGCGGGGGGTTGCGCCCTATCTTGGTCTATGTGTTCTGAACAGGCACCTATACAATAGCTGCCTTTCAGGATGATCACCAGAAGCGCATCCTGACGTCCGCCAGGTGTCAGGACTGGTTCATGGCAATCGACCTGAAGGACGCGTACTTCATGTCTCGACCTCCTAGACTCGCCTCCGACAGTTCGCGTTCGAGGGAGGGCTTATCAGTCAGGGTCCTCCCCTTCGGTCTAGTCCCTGTCTCCACGATCTTTACGAAGGTCGTGGAAGCCGCCCTCCTTCCCCTTAGGGAAGGAGGTGTGCGGGTACTAAACTGAGACTCTCGACGAACTGGCTCAGTTTGGCGCACTCTCGAGATCTGTTGTGTACACACAGGGACCTGGTGCTCCGGCACCTAGATCGGTGGGGCTACAGGTCAACTGAGAAGAGCAAGCTCTCCCCGGTGCAGAACGTCCTCTTTCTCGGTATGGGAACTCGACTCTGTCCTCATGAGCGGCCCTGCTCACCCCCCGTCGGGGGGCGCGAGACCCGCGACGAGGAACCCGACTCCACGCGGCCTCCCAGAGGTAGTGGCGAGGAGATGCCTGAGTGACCCACCCCCGGGCTGGTTGGGACGTCACTCAGGCTAGGGCTTCGGCCACTGGGCGGCTATACGCCCATAGGTGGCGCCTCTTCTCGCCCGGGCTCTTCTCGGCGAGAAGACCCGCGGAGTTGCTCAGGTCAGGTACGAGCTGTCCCTGTCCTCAAGAGAGACGGGGAGTAACCTCTCCCCCTCCACACTGGGAATGTATGTAGCCGCTACGGCCGCTCATACATGACCACAAGTGCTGGGTAGCCCTCTGGGACAGCAGACCTGGTCATTAGGTTCCGAAGGGGCGGAGAGGGTGACCACCTTATCCGCGCCCGTACCCTCTTGCAACCTAGGTGGCGGCCTCAAGAGGCCCCGCCCCCTTCGAGCCTCTCAGGGGTTGCCGCTCTTTCTCAGTCTTGATAAAGACGGCTTTCCTCATGGGCCTCACCTCCAAGAGGGTAGGGGATCTACAAGCACCCTCCGTGTCCACAGATTGCTAGACTTATAATTAGTAGTATATAGATATATATAGATAATCTATAGATAGATAAATAATGTTTCTATAGGCATTTGAAGTGGAAAAATGTGTATTTCTCCAAAACGCTACAGTAAAATAAGTCCATATATGGTGTGCATATAGTGTGGGATGGCCCCTACAGAAATCCATCATCAGTTTTTTCTACTTATTAGAAATAATGTTTCTATAGGCATTTGAAGTGGAAAAATGTGTATTTCTCCAAAACGCTACAGTAAAATAAGTCCATATATGGTGTGCATATAGTGTGGGATGGCCCCTACAGAAATCCATCATCAGTTTTTTCTACTTATTAGAAATAATGTTTCTATAGGCATTTGAAGTGGAAAAATGTGTATTTCTCCAAAACGCTACAGTAAAATAAGTCCATATATGGTGTGCATATAGTGTGGGATGGCCCCTACAGAAATCCATCATCAGTTTTTTCTACTTATTAGAAATAATGTTTCTATAGGCATTTGAAGTGGAAAAATGTGTATTTCTCCAAAATGCTACAGTAAAATAAGTCCATATATGGTGTGCATATAGAGTGGGATGGCCCCTATAGAAACCCACCATCAGTTTTTTCTACTTTCTACTTATAGAAATAATGTTTGTATAGTCAATTATATTGGAATAATATTTTTCAAACAAAATGCTTTCAAAAAACATACTGTAATTAAATCTGTTCAAATCCATGGGTACTGTAATTGCAAACTGCATAAACAGTTTTATTTGCAGGACAAAGGTCTAGAAGGCATTAAAATAATACATATTTAAGATACAGACAGAGACATTGGTTTCACAATATAACGTTACAGCAATCATAATGCAAACATTCGGAGAAAAAAACCTGCATAAATTACGACAAAAACGAGATATTCTAAACGTAAAACAAGAAATATGTTATTGACAAGAGACGCGGATCATCTACATTTAAATAAAGCTTTACAAGCGGTGTTCCTGTAATGTACCGTAAACCACTCAATAAGCGCGCATCTGAACCTAAACGGCGGCTGGCTTGACCGTGTATTTTCAAACCGCGGCTGGCTTGACCGCAGTACGGAAGCCCCAAAGGACCTAAAGTTCTCCAGTCGCAACACAGACGGAATGCATTATTAATGAAAGACAAGATGTGTGAAAGTTTTGTAATGCAACGAGGTTGATATGTATCCTCACGCTTTTTTATTGCGCATACGGAATTTTTTACATTTCCTAGTGGGTATACGGCGTATACTTGCGTATCACTTAGACTACACCACTGCACTTAGCCTTACGTTGCTTTTGGGAAACGCAGATGTTAGCTGAGTGCTTTAGTTCATTACAAAAATTTCCAATATTCCACGATCCAATATGCTGACTGATACTAACAAATGCCAGCAGGGCTTTCACATATAGATGACACCTTATGTTTACAAGAACTTCACAGTTTGTATGTGCCTGCTTGTGTGTATTTGCAAGTCTGTGGAGTCGAGAGATTTTCAGTTAAGAGTGAGGCTTTTTGGGGACAACTTCTGGAAATACAGTACATAATGCATGTAGACAAAATAGGAAGTGCATATAGATATTAAGAGATGTCACTTGCTGTAGGCTACTTGCTATATTGTCTTAATGCATTAGACATTCCCCGAAAAAACTCGACTCCACAATGCTTTGTGCAGGGCAATAAAATTAAATATAATTTCTGTTCTTTTAGTGACTTAATGTGAATAATACACATATATTTTGCCACCTAATCATTATTCAAAATACTCTTGAATAAACCTGTTACTTGCTGATATCAGAGAGTGAGTGCAACAGTATTTGTCTCAGTATGTACACCAGGATGCCCTCAATGTAGACTGAATGAGGATGGATTTCTGTGTGTCAGCCTCCTCCACCACATCCTCCAACTGTAACGGGATCATTGTATGCTTAATCACCTCCCATTACTCTGACTGACAGTGCTTGTCCAGGTCTCAGGTTTGTAGGCATTGGCAACACTGCACTTGAGCGTGCATGAGTCAGAGGCAGGTACCAGCGAGTAAATTGGTGCATGTCTGCACACGTATGCGTGCATCTGTCTGTAAATAGTGAGAAGATGAGGTGAGAGGCCCGGAAAAGATATGTTGATTTGAAGCAGAGTGGATTAAGCTCACTAGGAAATTACTGCCAAGGACAACCCTTCAGGAAAAAACAATCCCATCATGCATCTTGTAAAACATGTACTGAATGGGATCCAAACACATTTATAAAGCTGCACCTGAACCGCAGTGCAGACGTGAATAAGCTTTGTCTGAGTGTGCTGAGGGCATTCAACCACGCCCAAAGTTCACCCAACTGAAGTGAGGTCAACGTCTTCGTGTCCTGTTCCAAATCATTTCAATAATACATTCCAAGACATTTGGTAAACGGTACCTCTTCTTAATCTCACACCTCATGAGAAGAGAGAGAGAGAGAGAGAGAGAGAGAGAGAGAGAGAGCAGACAAGGCTGCTTTGAAGCTTTGTTAAAAGCGAGGGAGCAAGGACAGGGCAAAGAAAATAGATTGCACTTTTCATCTTCTCTTGTGAGCAGTTGTGCTGCTACACTGTAAAAAAAATCTGTAAAAAAACGGTAAAAAGTCTGGCAGCAGAGTTTCCAGACATATTCTGTTAAATGACAGCAAATAACCATTTCACAAAATTACATGCAATAACTGTAAAAATACGAAATACAATTTACAGTCAAAATTAATTAAATTACAGTATATTACTGTTGATAATTAGTTTTTAAACCATGGGAAAACTGAAAAATGATGTCAAATTACATAGAAAACAACTGACTTTCAGGTTAATCTCTGTAAATGTAGGGTTTTAATTAATTATTTTATAAAAATGCTCTGTCCATCTACAGTAATTTGTTTTCAAAATATTGTGTTTCAATGTACAATAACCAATAAATAATTTATAAAAACGCAGTAAGTGCGTAGATTCAAAACCAAATGTTTGTATACTTACAGGATTAATCTGTCTTTTTACAGAAAAAAAATCTATTTTTTCAACTAATCTTTGTAAATAAAAGGTATTTAGTATTTATTTTATGAAACCGCTGTCTATCTACAATAATTTACAGTTAAAATGCAGATATTATAAGCTACAATAACCAAGCAACATTATATTAAAACAAAGTATGCACATATTGCAAAGACAAATGTGTGTAGATATACAATTTTATTTGTTCAATTTTCAGAAGTATCATACTTGAAAATCACACTTAAATATATCATTTCAATTGAAATTTCTGAAAAATATATGTATTCTTGTGCATTTTAAAGGAACCTGCACATTCACTGTATTAGAAGCACTGTATGTGAAGATATATGAATTAAATTACAGGGAATACATGCTTAGTACATTATTTAGAACATGCAAAAACACCTACATTAAAAGGTACTAGCTAAAAAACATTTATTCTTTATGTAAATGTCTAACAAAACAGCAATATTTACATTTTCTCCAAAGCAACATTCAAATTAAGAGAACAATAGAAACATCAATAAGCGCAGTAACAAGTCCAAGTTAGCCTATAGCACAGTACATGTGGCATGCAGCACAGAAAAACAGAGTATTAATCAGTCAAGTGTTCATAAAGATGCATTTGGCCATTTCTTAAAAATGGGTGGAGTTAGGCAGTTTATTCCAAGAGCAGGCAATAGTCAAAGTATAGGTCCATGAAATTGAATTTGGGATAACTGCAGAACACAAGTTTCTGGATGGCACATAGGTCTGAAGTAGTGAATTTAGGTATGGGGTGCAGAGCCAGTGGTTGTTCTGTAGCTGTCACATGGTCTCTTTGGCTTGTTAAAGACAACTTTTGCTGCTGCATTCTGGATCAGAGGTTTAACAGTGCAGAGCATTACAATAGTCCCGTCTGGATAGAGCAAGAGTTCGGACAAGGAGTTGTGTAGCATGCTCCGATAGTAAGCCTGTTCCTTCTATGTTGTCCAAGGCAAATGTGCAGGATCGGGCAAAGCCACATGGTCTGTGAAGTTTGTGTGTCAATTATAACACCAAGGTTGGGTTGGTTGAAATTCAACATGTGCAGTTCTGTTTTGGTCAAGGTTGAGTTGAAGGCCATTCATTATCCAGCAAGAAGTTTCTATCCAGCAGGATGAGATGTGTGCAGCAACCATCAGAGCATCCAGCTGGAATGAGAGGTAAAGACACATGTCATCAGGATAGCAGTGATATGAAAAGCCATGCATGTTTCTGAATTACAGTCATGACATATACATGGAGAGGGGAAGTGGTCTGAGCACTGAACAACCTGGAGGACCTACTTGTGAAAGAAAACTTGAACCACTGAAGTGCAGTTTCTGAGACATGATGGTTGAAAGGACAATCTGGAGGATGATTGTCAAAAGGAGCAGACAGATTCAGCAAAAGGAGTGCAGATGATTTAGACCCTGCTCTGCTCACCAGACTAGTTGCTGTCCAGGTGGTTGTTCTGTGTAAGTAAAACAGACTTGGTTGAACACGACTCATAATTTTTTTATTATTAATACAATTATTTGATAAAGTGTTTTACAACCAAAATGTTTGTTTTTATCTGAAAATAAATATTTTTAAACCAAGGTCCAAATAACATGGTTTTATGATTGTCTAAATCAGATCTCTCTGTTCAACTGGTAACAGGAAACCACATCCTGCATCAACAAAATACACAAAAAATAAAATAAATAAATAATTACATATTGACACCAGTATAATTACAGTGTCTGCAAGAATTGTCTTGCAAAGCAATAATTATAATTTTTTCCCAAAGTGATTTGAAAAGGTTTAGTATACCTGCAGTATTGTAAGAGATGTTTTCCTAGCATTACCAGATAGCTGGAGCAGGGAACTAGTAAAGTTCAAGCTTCTATTGATAGTAATCATGAACAAAAATCCTTTTTGGCCCATGGTTTAATATACTAAGGCAACTAAGCTATTCTTTTATGAAGTAGCTACATTCAAAGGAACATTTAGGCATTTTTATATCAACATTTTACTTACCCCCCATACGATCCAAGATGTGTTTTTCTTTCTTCTGCACATTACTGAGGTTTTTAGAACTTTTTGTCCCAGATCTGTTGAGCCACAGAAAGCATTTGAGTTGATATACAAACACTTTGATGGTCAAAAAAAAAGATTCAGAAATCATTAAGGTAATCCAAATGGCTCCAGTTAATATCTTCTGAAACACTGAACTGTTCCTTTTACTATAAACTTTTGCATCCATTTAAAATGACAATGACGGCAGAGATTACACGTTATAGATTCCTTTAGAAGTGCTTCTCATACAATACAATTCACATCTTTTCATGCAGGTGTTTTATACTGATTTTGGTTTTAAATGGTCCTTGGTTTGTTTATTCACCCCTTACCATGTAGGAACTAAAAATAATTTCAAAAAAGCAAGAACTGTTTGCAAAAGTAGTTCACAACAGCTGCATTAAAATAAAAATAATTTACGGTATTACAAGAGAAAACTACATTTTACAATAGATGGGTGGATCTGACACAATGGAGACACTTACTGTTGCGAAACCAAACCTTCCTGAGCCACAGTAGCATCATGATGATAAAATGGATATACAGTATAAAAAAGCGCAACATCATCAGAAGACTTCTCTATGCAGATTAAAAAAAAAAAACTCGTCACACACCTGGATTGCCATGCTCATCTGTTATAGATCTTTAGTCTTTCCACGTGACCTGGAATAATAATATATAATAAACAAACAATAATATTACTTTTCATTACATTCTTGCATTACAGAATAATATGTTCCACTGAGACAGTGATCTGAAAGCCTGGAAAGGCCAAAACAATAATGTTTTCATCTGCCATCTGACTTGTATTTAATATTATATTATTTATATAAAGTCAATATATATTAGTACTTTGACTTAGCCACTGCATAGTGTAACTAGGGTTGGTAATTGAAAATCAATTCCGATTCCAAATTGGCTAGGAATCGGATCGGAAACAAAATGTCACGAATAGGCAGGTGAGAAGAACCCAATTGCAGGCAGCAGTGAAGGGGTTAACAAAAACAAGACTATTACATAAAGCACAAAACAAAACCCACGATGGGGAAAAACTGATAAACAGGAACACAGGATAACCTGGACGAAGACTAACTGAGACTAAACTGAACTAAAACAACACTTGACATAAACTAAACTCAAACACTTACTGAGAATAGACAGGACAATCCACACAGGAAATCGAACTTGGAAAAGACAGCCAGGGTACATCAACACAGAACGCAGCAAGACACACCAAACACAATGACCGAACACAGGACAAAGAAACATGAGGGTTTAAATAGGGAAGACAAACGAGGGATAACGAGCAAGGGCAGGTGTAGAACATAAGACACAAGAGGGAGACAATACAGGAAACGAGAGGGGCGGGGCCAATGACAGGACACTGGAGAGAACGCATATTATTGTCAAAAGGACAATAATATGTTTCTCTCCACACATAACCAAAGACTTTGCCATGGCTCTGCTACAGGACCAAGAAAAACATGACTACGGAAGCAGAGCCATGACACAAAAGGAATAGGAATCGGACACTTGAGATTAAAATTTTAAATCCTCTTATCAACTCCTGTGTGCATATTTTCAGAAAAGTTGCATGATCTGCTGATATCTCAATAAAAGCCCTTATGAAAATTAACAATATTTTTACTGTAGTAAGCATAGTTTATCTATGGTATTTGCATTAAAACAAATTAACGATAGATTCATTATAGTTACAACCGTTTAACCATGATGTAGTTCAACTATATATATTTTTGCAAACAAGTCAATAAGCAAGCAGGCTAAATGACCATACAGGTTGATATCTAAATGTTTTACTTCAACTGTGGAATCGAAACTGGGAATAGATAAGAATCGAAATCGATAAGCAGAATCGTAATTGGAATCGTAATCGATAAAATTCAAACAATTCCCAACCCTAGGTGTAACTGTTCATCTGTATCGATGCAATTTTCATAACCAACAATCCAATATGTAATGACCAAATTCAGTTCATTTTAACAAAAACATACTATGTAACGTTATGTACAGGCAAACCTATTACCCCAGAATGTAAGGATAAGAAAATAAAAACGTTCATTTTCCAATCTGCTTTGCTGTACATTTAGTAGCATCTTCAATAAGGTATACAGCCACTGAATTAGATCACTAAACATCACTGACTTGATACAGTTAACGTTACTAACTTTACTTTACTTTTACTAACGTTAACCCGCCTTTTATGTTTAACATTTAGAAACGTTTAGATATTGCAATAACGTTAACGTTACTTACGGTTACTGCCATAACAGACTTGAACAGACTTTGATTTGAACGACAAGTTGACTTGTTTTGAGCCAAGGTAAAATGATCTTTCGAGCCCTCAGTGCCAGTTTTGTGACTGAGCACCATTTAGGAATGCTAATATTAGCTTCAAAATTGTAAACTTAACACAAATGCGCAGCCATACTATATGAAATGTCGTATCATGTAGTATGAAACATTTACCTCAGTCGGTGATCAGGTGGCAAGATGGTGTGTACGTTGTCGTATCTTACTGCGAAACAACATACCCATATCACCCGCGCGCCCTTCCATCACTGCAGACTGCAGACTCAGAGTGAGTGGAGAAACAAATTCTTGGGCGGGAAAAGTATTTGGCGGCAAATTTGAATCTGCGTCAACACACGTTTCCCCCCCCCTCTCACACACACACGCCTAAATGTTTTATTTTTAAATAAATACATTTTGAGAATAAGTTAGGGTATTATTATTTGTCTTCTTGGGTTGAAATAATGTTGTTACAATTATACTGAACAGATATTCCAACATATCTTTGCCATATCTTTAATTATGGTTAAAAGGATCTAAAGTTAAACTATAACTTGTGAATGTAGTCATTCATAATTAACAATGTCCATAGATGCTGCAGCAATATAGCACTTAATAGTTCAATTAAACAATATTTTTTGTCACAAAATTTAACAAATCATGTTCCCAAAGCATTAAAATAACATGTTGTCCAAATTATTGCACTGTACACAGTGACAGTATAATCTAAAAGATTGATATACATTAATTATGTAAAGTGAACAGCACATGTGTATGCTGTCAATCGGTGCATAACATGGTTGTGTGTACATTTGTTAGCAAACTGTTTGTGCTGTACCCAGCATGGAATTGTTACACTGGAGAAATGTCTTTTTGCTATTCACATATGCTCATATGATATTATAATGCCAATATGCAGTGTGGCCTGGCCCTGTGTTAGCTGAGTACTGGTGCATGGCCAGGTACGTGTGAACCATCCATCTTGCCAGGTCAGGTGTGGAATCATCTGGCTTCAGTAATCCAACTAATTGCATTGACATTGCTACCTGAGTTTTAGAATGTGTCAAGTCTTTTCAAGGGGATAAAGAAACAGATTTTAAGAGGTGAATAGGATTCACCAAAACAACACCAGAATCTATATGCATTTGTCAAATAGACATATTTGTGTCAACACCAGGCTGACAAGAATACAAAATATATATGAACTTCTAAATGATGTTTGTGACATAACTGACCAATATTAGAGAAATGTTAGATCACAGTGAACTCACACTAGACTAACAGAAAGACAGTTACACACAATGAAATCATTAGTACAGTGACTGCTTTGTGAGGTTACAATTTTAGCACAATTTTAGCTCACTTTGACCTCGACACATTGTGACCACATCAATGATATCCTGGGAGCTCATGGTGAGATCAATGTAAAATCAAATAGTTGACTGGGAAAGCCTATGCTTGGATTAGGATCTGTCTCTTCTTATAATGTCAGATAAAAGATATATTCTGCTAAACAGATATTCTGCTAATTTATAATCTCTTTAGTGACATTTTATTCATCTTTTTTTGGCATTAGTTTCTTCTTGTTTTTCCTAATAGGTTTCATTACATTTAATCATAATATACTGTAGCTATAGGCCTATAGTTCACTTCCATGTGGGATGGATATATGTATGACTATCCAGTGGTGCAGAGATGATATGTTTTTAGGCCAACCCGACACCGGTTCCCTCGAACGAAAGCCTATGGAGTTTTCCCATTGATTTTTGGAAGATTGCAAAAAAATAAGCTCTGTGGTAAACATATGTTTATGTTTTGGGGCAATGGAACCGGAAGTGCTAAAATGCTAACTCACTTCCACGATTTGCATACAAAAATACGTAATCTCTGCAGTACTCTATTTAATGAAACAGAAGTAGGGACATACTTTTTCAAGTCGTTGCCAATAGCAATGACAAAACAACCAAAGATATATTGTATTAATCTAACCCATAGAAATAATCAAACATTCCATGTTCGTCAATGCATATTCTATAACATGCACAAGAATTCATACAGCACATTACATGATAGGATCTTCTACTATTTCATCAAATTATGGCCTTTACAAAGCAGCATTGCAGAGCAAAATGTGTGAATTATTATTTGATTATAAGCACTAAACAATGCTATTTTAAATGTTGTTTTGATTATAGCAGTATTGCTAATATGGTATTAAACAGTCCAACAGTTTAAAAGATAAAAATAAAGAACAAGTGCCTTTTTACAAAGGCAAGTACAAAGACAACTAGCTTCAGGTGTACATTTGTGTTTTGTTGCTCTTGCAGTACTAAAGCTTTTTTCTGACGCAGTTGGTGTTCTACAACACTGGGCTAGTTCGACTTCATCCAGAGTGTGACATCAGAGTACTGCGAGAGGGATTTTAAAACATACGTATCAGTCACTTCTCAACTCTCTCTCGCGGTAATGTGACGTGTCACGCGGCGATCGGTCTGAGCAGCGCTACCTGAAGCCAACGAACAATACCAGCACACACAGTACAGCACGTTTTTTCTGTCGCCATCGTTGTTCTAGAAAACTGATGCGCAGGACGGCAACGTGACGGCGTTAATAATGTGGAAGTATATGGGCTTAACGTTTTATACTTCCTTTTAACTTTTTTTCTTGCTCGTTTGTGGTTTTTATACCGTTCGCAGGTGCACCGTCGCTTCCTACACCATTTTTCGTTAATAGGTTTGTTAAAATATCCTGGTTTTGTTTCTTTGCATACATTTCTAGAGCCTTAAATTGTTATTATAGTTATTTTAAGTGTTTTATTGCTTACAGTTAGTGTGATGTGAAATGGAAAACGTCTTTACATGCCGCTGTGGCTTTTCTTTTAAATCTATAAAAGGTTATGTCGATCATCAGGCATTTCATAGACATGAGGCTAATAACCAATATCCATGTTGTGTGGCTGACTGCAAACGTGTTTTTTTTAAGTACAATGCTTTAAAAACGCATGTTTATCGACACCACAGAAACCCACGTGTGACTCAATTGGACACCATGCATGGACCGTATACATGTGACAACTCAAATTGTCAGAAACAGTGCACGGATATCAAAGATTTGCTTACACATCTTAGGTCACATCTTTCTAAACGTGAGATGGTAAACTGTCCATTTGGTAATTGTAGCAAAACTTTTAAGGTACGGTCATCATTTACATCCCATATTTCCAGGACTCATAAACACACAATAGCAGCGCAAGTGTCCAATACATCTTCTGGAGGGTTGGTGTGTACTGAGCCAGCTTCTGATGTAAATGAAATGGATGCAGGTGGAAATGCAACTCCATCTGAAGATTTGCTAGGAGACACTGACATGAGAGCCATGTACACCAAAAATCTGTGTATGTTTTACATGAAACTGAAGGCAAAACACCTAATTCCTCCATCCACCATACAGATGATTGTTGAAGAAATAAATGGCTTACATGACATTTGCAGTCAGCACACAAAAAACAATTCAAAGAAATACTTAAAGCAAATACAAATGTATCAGACTCTGATGCAGAAGCAGCTTTGAATGGTTTGACAGCTTTGCATTCTTCATGCAGCATTCCTCTTTCAACAGATTATTGCAGAAAGCAGTTTTTCCACAAAAATTTCTCTTATGTGCAACCACAAGCCATTCATCTAGGATCAGACGGTAATAGAAAAGAAAGGTATGTACAGTACATCCCTCTCAAAGAAACTTTAAAAGCTCTATTAAATGATCCTGTGGTGTGGCAGCAATGTGTGAAGACTCAAAATGCCGCTCCTACTGGTGTGTTAACTGATGTGTGTGATGGATCTGTATTCAAAACCAATGATTTGTGTATGCAGTCAGGTATGAGTTTGAAGCTTATTCTGTACCAGGATTCTTTTGAGGTAGTCAACCCTCTTGGCTCAGCAAAGAAAAAGCACAAGATTGTGGGAGTGTACTTTACACTTGCCAACTTTGAGCCATTCTGTCGGTCAAGTGTTGATCACCTTCAGCTTTTGCTTTTGTGCACAGAGCAAGATATGAAATACTTAGGTCAAGAGAAATTGTTTTCAAGAATGCTGTCGGACATGAGAGATTTAGAAGACAATGGTCTAGTCACTTGTTCAAGTCACACTGTATATGCAACTGCCTTGTGCATCGTTGGAGACAATTTGGGACAGCACTGTATTGGTTGTTATGTTGAAAATTTCAGCACTTCCTCTCACTTCTGTAGATTTTGCTTGGTACCCAGAGAGGAAATTGATAATGTAAATGTCAGTTTTCCAGTGAGAACAGTTGAAAACTACAAAGAGGTAGTGCAGCTACTGAAAGACAGTAACGAAAAAACTGTAAATGGAGTGAAGTTTGACTCACTTTTCAATGGCCTTAAGTATTTTCATGTGTGTCAGCCAGGGCTTCCACCATGTATAGGCCATGACTTATTTGAAGGAGTAGTTGCCTATGATCTTTACATTTACCTACAGCACTTCATAAAAGTGAAGAAATGGATGACTTACCAGCAACTCAACCGGCGAATCGGACAGTTCAGGTACCTCGGATCAGATGCTAGCTCGGTTCCTTCAGAAGTCAGTGAACGTGGAAATAAAATTGGTGGGCAGGCTGTCCAGAATTGGTGTTTGCTGAGACTCCTTCCCATCATTATTGGTGACAAAATTGCAGACATTCAGGACCCGGTATGGCAGCTAGTGATAATGCTGAAGGAAGTAGTTGAGCTAGTCTGTTCCCCCATAATATCTGCTGCCCAAGTTAGCTTTCTTCAGGTCCACATTCAAGAGTATCTTGAAACAAGGAAGCATCTGTTTCCCTCTGACAAATTGAAACCAAAGCATCACTACCTCCTCCACTACCCATCACTGACATTGAGGCTTGGCCCACTTGTTCACTTATGGACATTGAGGTTTGAAAGCAAACACTCATATTTCAAGCGATGTGTGAGGAGGACACAAAACTTCACAAATGTTTGCAAGAGTCTTGCGAACAGTCACCAGTTACTTCAATCCTACATGAACTCCAACTCCTTGTTTCCTCCAGTTCTGCAAGTTAAAGACTCCTCCCCTTACCATGCTGAACTGTATAGCAATAAGGTACGCAGTGCTGTTGAGACAGGCTTGGTCAAACCTGACTTTGTGTCCACAGAAATGAACTTCAGGGGAACTCTTTAAAAAAAGGGGTTCTTTCTATGCCTTAACAATGATGAGTCTCTGAAATTTGGACAGATTGAGCTTGTTCTGATGAAAGAAAACAAAGACGTGTATTTACTTGTGACGCCACACTCATCATCCTACATGCCAGAGTATGGGCTCCATAAAATTGGAGAAGCTGCAAGGGATATGGTTTGCATTAATGCTGATCAGTGTCTCGATTTTATCCACTACCAGCATACAGTTTGTTTGCAATGAAAGTAGTATCCCTGAAGCATGATGTTTTAGACCTGTAGTTGTTTCATTTTCAATAATCATTTATTTCTCCTTTTAGCCATGGATGACATAGCCACTCTTATTAAAGAAGCATTACCAACGTGCAGCACACCAGATACACTGCAACCCATTTTGGATGCCCTCCAAAACCTTGGGGTGGAAACAGTTGAAGATATGAAGCTTGTTCAGTTGGACGACCTTGCAGGAGTGCTCAAAACAATTCAAGCAAGGAAGCTTCTTGCACATGTAAACAGTAAGTAAAGCCTAATATGTAATATGTCAGATTGATGATGTTGACACTAGTGGCATTTGGGTCTACCATGGGATTGGAATGAAACCATTTCACCTACTAATCATAGCTCTTGATAGCTCTGTAATGACTTACAGAATGTGTCAGCTAGTCACGAGGTTTAGGCTATTTTTTTTACCTTTAAATGAAATTTTAATTATATTGTTGTAAATATTGATACAGAAGGCTTGTATTTGGAAAATTAAAAACAGATGTAAAAATACTGTACTCGTTTCACAATTTGTACAAAGTTTCTATTTAAACAGTCAAAAGTTAATCTCTTAAAGATTGTAATCAATCTTTTTAACAAAATGTGTCTCTGTGCATTAAGGAGTCTTCACAGCTTTAAGCCACTCAAACATGGAGGAAGATTTCCCAGTCTCACCCCAAACTTTTGCAACACCACCTCGGTTCAGTACAAGCCCAGGCTCAAGCCTGCCTGTTACTTCACAATGCTCATTTTCAACACCAACCTCCTCTCAGTCTGATACTGAAAGCACAAGTTCTGCTACACAATTGAGCAGTGACTGGCACTACAATTTTAAAATCCCTTGGAACATGCTGCCAGCTGTTTTGAGGAAGAAATTGGATAAGCAGGAGCGACCAACAGCCAGGGAAAGGAGAGAAATGATTCGCATAATTTCAGGCGAAATCCTTGCCATTTGTAAAAAACCATCAAAGAAGCACCTCGATCAAATTGCACGAAACATGGTCCTACAAAGTCTTTGAAAGACATGATAGAAGATGAAGTGGTTGGAAGTGGTCATGATTCCATAACAAAACAACTTCAGTGCAGAGTTGACAACTACAAGCGAAATGAAATTCTGAAAAAACGCAACAGTACTCCAGCAAATGACACAAGCACTGATCCTGAAAATAAGAAGAAACGGTTAGACTCTTATGGCTGTATTGTGTATGAGTCTGTGCCTGTGAATATGGATGCACAAATGAAGAAAAAAAAGAGATGCAAGAAATGTTCAAGGAAAATGACAGGAATGAAAAATGTATAAATTCGTTAATCTCTGATACCTTTGTGTCTCAGAGAAGTGACATAACGTCTGGTAAGGACATGCAGGTCCTTAAAGAAGAATGGCCCTGCCTTTTCTCATTTGTTGGCATGAAGAAACACTTCAAACTTTTAACTGGTGTGCACATAAATGAGGCATTTGATGAGGTCATGACAACTAAACTTGCAAGAGTTCTTGACTACTTTCAGTCTCTTCCAGTTGAGAAGTCAGCCATAGCTGCAAAAGACAGATCTGAAATCCAAGCGAGTGGTGGACCCTCTGGGGCAGTGTTGATGCTGCTCTCATACTTCAAAGAAGATCAGACAAAAATGTTTCACATAGTTGACAATACATGCATTGCAGATGAGGTTGAGACTGAACACCTGCCACCCACACCATGCATTATTGTATGTGGTAAGTGAGCGGCAACAGAGTTTGTGTGCCCTACATGCCATAGCCACGTAAAGTAATGGATTTGCCTTTGACTTTTTTCACAGGAACAAGTCCAATATCTGCTGCAGCTTTCATGGTGGCAGCAGACCAGGAGGTGATAATTGACCATTTGATGAGCTTCAGTGATGCACTGGTCAGCTGGGTTCATCTGTTACTACAGTTTCAACATGCACTACCCTGTGGAACTCGGGGCTACGCTGGAGTTTCTTCAAAGGTAAATGTGCCCTAATTCTCTTCAGATTGGGAATGTTTTTGAGTATTTAAAGTGTTAGTTCACCCAAAAATGAGAATTCTGTCATTAATTACTCACCCTCATGGTGTTCCAGGCCCATAAGGCCTTCGTTCATCTTGGGAACACAAATTCTTTCTGAACCATCCGTAGGCAGCAACATCATTTCAACTTTCAAGGCCCAAAATGGTAGTAACGACATTGTTAAAATAGTCCATGTGACAACAGTGGTTCAACCTTAATGTTCTGAAGCGAAGAGAATACTTTTTGTGCACAAAAACAAGTAAGGGAGAATGAACAGGCAGCCGCTTTGCGTCAGGTCCTGATCACACTGTCGGGGCTTATTTCTGCGATTATTTTAACAATGTTGTTACTACTACCTTTCTTGGCCTAGAAAGTAGCTATATCTTGCTGCATATGGATGGTTTAAAATGCTCTCGGATTTCATAAAAAAAAGTCCTTACGGGTTTGAAATGAAGTGAGGGTGAGTAATCAATGAAAGGATTTTTCATTTTTGGGTAAACTAATTCTTTAAGCAAGATTCTTGTGTTTGAATCTGAACTTAATATTATTTTACTGTGAGTTTATATTTTGTTGATATAAAACAGTGTTTGTATTTTGTACTACTCCTTTATCAACAGGTGCATATTTAAGATCAATCCGGACAAGGGCTCTAAAGTTGAGCGTCTCGAAAAAAAGAAGAGCAATGTAGTCAACCCAAAAGTGCTGACCCTCATTAACCACATTTCTGAGAATGAATGGAGTGCTTAATTGGTAAGTTGTTTATTGTCACTTTGCGCATGTTTTACTTTATAAAACATACATAGTACATGCATTTAAAAACATACATAGTACATGCATTTAAAAACATACATAGTACATGCATTTAAAAAACATACATAGTACATTAGGGATGTAACGATTGACGGTGAGCCGGTTGAAAATCGATTATAATGTGTGACAATTCAAACCTAAACGCTGATATTTCTTCAATGCAAAAAAATCCAAGAAAAGCACAGACAGTATTAGTTTGTTTATATTAAAGAAACTTTTTCTATTATTAATTTGTTTTAAAATTGCAGTTTAGTTTTGTTATTTGAAATGAAACATAATTTTATTATACAAAGAAACGTGAAGCATTTAAGAAATAATGCAAGGGAAGTTGGTCATTTCTAATTTGTTTCAAGTCATTTTGTAAAAATAAATTGTGAATAAATCGTGAATAAATCGTATCGTGACATCTGAATCGTGAATCGCATCGCGAGCTGAGTGAATCGTTACATCCCTATAGTACATACATTTAACATGATCATGCCCCTGCAACACTAAAATAACCACCAACTGCTATATCAAGTTAAAACAGACATTATTAAGGGGGAAATGGCATACATTAATAGACAATAATACATTTATTAAACTTGGTAATCATCTTGGTAAGTTGAATGCAGCTCTTAACATCTGTCAACAAATATGTTTTCTAGGTCCAAGGAGGGAACCACAGTTGGCCTGTTTAAGCCAAAGTTCAAGATCCCAGATGTTTTTACAGTTAGTAACTGCACTTTTGATACTTATTTTTTTTTAGGGCAGGTTGTAATATTAGATGAATGATGAATGTTGTTTTGTTTTTAAGTTTTTGTTTTATTAATGCTGTCAAATCGTTAAAATTTAAGTTTTTGTTTACATAATGTGTGTGGTTTGACGGCTAGTTTTTATTGAAGCAAATTTAAAGTTAAATTGTGTAATGTATATGTTGACGTAAACAACTTCTGTTTATAAACTTTCTGTTTATGTTCAATGTAAACACGGCTTTTGATATTAGCTCAATGCCTGTTTTTATGTTGAATAAAAAAGTTTTGAATTGTGTCATTTGTTTTGTTTGTGGATATTGTAGACATTGAAGTCATTGAAAAAATATGGACCACAAAACCTAAGTTAAGAACTTTTGTTTATGTCAGGCATTTTTTTTACCAGGACATAGTTAAACAAGAACACACACACATTTTAATTTGTACAGTAATAATAATTTATATAAATATCAATAGTAATAACAAAAACAACAACAATAGTAATAAAAAGCAGTGATACAGGGCCAAGCCTGCCGCAAGTGCAACTCTGGCAAAACATAAAAGACATAAATAGATGTTCATAATAGATGTGGTTAGGAAATTAAAGAGAATAAAACTGACAAATAATCTTCAAAGTGAGCATTTACTGTGTGTACAAATATTATAATTTGACCCTAAAAACCTCACTTAATATGGAAACCCATTGGCTGAATTCATTTCTGTTAATACATTTTCATATTTCTACAGAAAAAAACTGTAACCTTTTATGTAAATTTACACATTGCTCTGTAAAAATACAGAACAATTCATTTTAATAACAGACAATTGATGTAATACCAATATACAAGCAATAACCTGTAAATTTAACAGCAGAACTTTAAAATACAGCAAATATCTGTAAAACAACGGTATTTCATTGTATAATGAAAAAATGGGAAAATTCTTTAAAAAAAAACAGACCGTAACCTGTAAAATAACTTTTTTTTAACAGTGTAGGCTCAAGGTTGGACACGGTGTAACTGTATGTGAAGTCAATCTGAACGTGTTGATTGGCTGGGAGGGCTGGTGAGAGATTTTGAGTCATGAAGACACAGAGGGAGCAACAGTGTTGGGAAACCATCTCTGATGAGGCATCATGCTTCTGTTACCTCAGAGAGAAGACAGAGCAGCAATAAATGAAAGTGAACCTCACAAACTGTGGGCAGCAACCTTCTCTACACTCTTAAAAATAAGGGTGCCTAAAAGGTTCTTCACAGCGATTGCCATAGAAGAACCATTTTTGGTTCCATCAAAGAAGCATTCAGTCAAAGGTTCTTTAAAGAACCATCTCTTTCTTACTTTTTTATAATCTGAAGAACCTTTTTTCTTTGTGGAACTGCTATCTGGTCCAGGCTAGTTTATGCCAAATTGATGCTGGCCTAGCTGCTGGTGAAGCTGGTTGAGCAATGACGGCTGGTTTAGCTAGTAAGGATCCTAAAAGGGTAGACATGGTGTTACCCCTTAGTGTCAGATGCGCATATGTATGATGTAATTTTGTGTAATCACTTGCTTGAAGCATTTTTCACACAAAATAGTATATGTAAGTCATGTAGCAACAGTCTCACAGTGTGTTTTGAAGAGAACTTAGGGTATGATGTATGGCTTAATACTTTGTAATACTTACACTACTAGCATTTGAAACACATCAAATCATTTCTTTAAAGAAAACCTAAATGTAATACTCATTTTAATCTAAGGAGGCCGCCATGTTCTTTCACGATGACGTAAAATGGTTTGCACGCACAGGCAGCCAAACTGAAACTGAACGCAGACACACTAATCAGTTCAATCTTCAGTAAATATAAGGAACTGAAGGATAAAAAATAATTAATAAATAATGCTAAAATAATACAGAAAGAAAATAAAGACACTTGGTGTATTTTGATACATTTTAATATTGTTGGTCAGAAACAATACAAACATATATTAATAAGCAATATTAATATTAAATAGTAAAAATATGTTTTCAAAGTTTATGAATACTGTGACAGTTAAACTGTTTTTTAATTTCACATTTATAAAGTCAATGCCATTGTTAATATATTAAGCCATACATATCTCTATACCCAAGGCTCCTTTTAAAAGAATAATGGCATTTATCACATATTTATCACTATGGACAGCGATTTAACCGTTTGTTTTACATTTACTCAGCTCATTGTTTTCATCCGCTTCATGGGTTGGCCTTGGCATTTTAAAATGTATGTGGAGTTTCGGGCCAAATTCAGCCAGAATTATTTCGTCTCTGAGCAACACCCTGCTAATCTCTGTGTGTTGGTGCTGTGGAGGCAGCTCGCGGTCTGGCAAACAGGGTTGATGGGAAAGGTCGCTTCATCTGCATAACTCCACGTTACTGTTAATGTGCGCTGTGATTGGATTGTGCCTTTTGGCCAGTCAAGCGGTGAAATTTCTCATTTCATGGCCTCCTAAATGAATTTCTCTCCAACGGCTCCAGTGTGATGTAGTTGTGCAGCTTGTTCTGAGTATGGATAAGTGGTGTGTGTGTGTCCATGTGAAGTAAGTATTTTCAGAAGAAGCATTCTAACCATTTTAAGTAATTACACAAAGCCAGTATGCAAGGGCAGTGTTTGCTACAGCATACTATTCATGCTATTTTTGTAATATATACTGTAGTCAGCTATGTAAATTCGGAATGCACTGAATACCAGCATCCCCAAATATGACTAATTTACTTTATTTGTCGTAGAAATGCATAGAGATACATAATAGTGGCTACTATGATGCAGTATGCAACATAATCAAATAAAATCATTATGTTATCATTCTGTCAAAAATTTGTTTGTTTAAACTTAAAATAACTATTTAATTTTCACATTTTTATTCCCATTTTTTATTTTTTATCAAGCAGATACCAGAATGGTAAATTAATGGGATAGCAATTTAGAGCGTACTCTATCGTACATTTATTGTTGCACATTGTTTACTTATCCACACACTTCTTATTAAAACATAGGCATAATGCAGTGAGGAAGCAAGCGATCCATTCCATATAGACAGTTTCTATACGTTACTGCGCATGCGCACTTTTGTGAGCCCCAACTGAACTTCCGGTACACATTCACAAACAATAGAGTGCCTGTAGACGATTTCTGATAACAATCCAAAGAAACTGAGAACCGTTACATCTCTATTTTGAATTTATACTGCGATACCAAGCTAAGCCGCTAGATGTCAATGTACCATACGGTTTGTTTAAATGGGTCATATGGCGCGAATACGTGTTTTTCTGTGTCTTTGGTGTGTTCTAAGTTGCCCATGCACGTATTAGACACCTAAAATTGCAAAAATTGAGTGTCGGAACAAATTATGCATTCTATCTAAAAGCGAATGCTCACCCAGACCTGCCTGAAACGCCTCGTGTAACCACACCCCCACAAATCTACGTTAGTTCGTGGTATGATTTGACTAAGACTGCCCAAATGTATACGCAAGTATGGTAGGTGTACCTGTCAGCACAATTGCTTTGGAACCTGATGTTCCAAATAAGAGGCGTTACATTTCCATCACACGCTTGCAGTATTCGACCAATCACTACGCACCGGTTAACTGGCCAATCATAGCACACCTCGCTTTTCAGAGCGATGAGCTTTGTAAAAAATCTGCGCCTTTCAGAGATACAAACATGCACGGTATGTGTAAAATACAGCGTTTTTGAACCTTAAATCGTGTATACACATTGCATTACATCTAAAACAAATGATAATATTTGTTTTAGCCGTGTCATATGACCCCTTTAAATGTGATTAAAATTCAGGACCTATTCAACAAATTGTTTATTTAATAAAATGAACATACAACAAAATTGATGATGATGATGATGATGATTATTACACAGTAAAAAATCATACAAATTAATACTAACATAAATTAAATAAAATATAAATGGTTATATTATTAGACACTAGCCAAACACTAACCGGAAGTTGACTGGAGGTCAGGCGCGTGCGGTGAAACGGTCTATAGCCACAGTTTTGTTATTTTCCAGGACACCTTGCATACCAACCATAACTAACCAAATCCATGGTTATAATATTGATTTCTCATGACACAAGCCTGTTCCTGAGAAAATACAAGAAGTGATTATCACTAGCGTACAGTTAGCCGATCAAATTCAATCACATTGATGACGTTTACGGCCTCATTGACTTATCTGGATTTTTGGTTCCCTGTGACTGGAGGCTTTGTTTTTCCCCTCTGCTGTCGGTATAGATTCTTTCACGAGGGCAAGACTGTCATTTTTGCTCTTTAGGGACGTTATGAATGCTGTAAGCGTCGTTTGTGTTGGTGAGAGAAATATTTCTGTAAAACTCGATGATGAAGCCGTCTTCACCCCAGAGCAACTGTTGTATTTTAATCAGTTTTCTTTTACTTGTTTCCAATTTGACCATCTCCTCGACCATAAAACCTCTGTGTATGTGAATCAAACCTTACACCTTTAATTTAAAGGAGTTCACATTCGTGAAAATTACAAGCTAAAAGAAAATTGTGTCTCCTGGACAGAATTAAAAGATTTTAGTTTAATCTTATTCATTTATTTTATAAGGCTTCCATAACCTTTGTGGCAACTGTGTTCTCTTTTAATACATTGAAATAGTGATAACAATAGCTGATTTTACACCTTTTAATATGTATTAGGGCAATCCCATGCAAATGTCAGCCTTGTTTTTACATAAGGTTTTAACTATACTGACGTCAACATTTGATGGTTCAAATTCCAATGTGAGGTTTTTGTGTTTTAAAGCATAGTTTTAGTGCCATTTTCAGGATTGTCACATCCATGAAGGTCCATATTCCCCATGAATGGACAAATGAACATTTTAATTAAATTAACTATTTTATGTTCTGTAAAGAGGCATCCCTTCTCCATTTGTTGGGTATTATTGCCTCTGGTTTGTGCATTTTTTTTCTTCTTCACAGAAATCCTACAAAATACGTTGTCTTTTACGGTGTACTTTTTTGTCGAATTCATAACGCATGTTTATTTCCCTTTTTAAAATAGAAAACTCGTGCATAGACAGATATTTTTGATGCTTTGAATCAAGGGTTTAGTAAAATATAAACAGATGGTTCAGTATTTTAGTAACAAATACATCTTCTGAGCGTTTATATGACACATCCTTAACGAGGTGTGCTTATTGTTGAGGAAGCAAATTTGCCCATTTCACCAGCTGAACAATAAAAAAATCTGATCTCCTTAAAAAATAATGCCAACTATCATTTGTTGTATTTGCAGTAAGCAAGCTGATACACATTACACATGTTGCTAGTATGAAAGTCTTCTTTTCCTTTCGGCTGTTCCCTTCAGGGGTCGCCACAGCGAATCATCTGCCTCCATCTAGCCCTATCCCCTGCATCCTCTTCTCTCAGACCGACTACCTTCATGTCCTCCTTCACTAGTATGAAAGTACACAAGCGTAACTCCATCGCTGCATCCGAAATCACCTACTTCCATACTATAAGAGTCATGAGTAGTATTTTCGAAACCTCAGTATGCAAAAACAGTAGGCGAGAAATGCCCGGACGGTCTACTTCCGCCGAGATTCGTGAGTGTGGATCAGCTGGACACTTCTCTATCCCATGATGCCACGGGAGCTGAGCAACGGTCAAATTTTTAAAGTAAATCAAATAAATATAGCGGAAAACTTTTAGACGTCCATTTTTAATGTAAGTGCCAATAAATGAATTTCTTGTGACTAAATTATGTTTTTATCAACGCTCACATATAGGTTGTTGTTAATACATCATAGGTCAAAGAGCATACGGGTCACATGACCATAAAACATGGCAGACGCAGTATGTCCGAAATGTATTCATACTACTCCCACTCATACTACTATATAGAACATACTGTTTTAACGGCCGATAGGTAGGTACTTATTCAAATTCAGTACGTACTGTCACAGTATGCGATTTTGGACGCAGCACATGTCTAGTGTGAATTGAACAGGCGTCAGTTCCTGGCTTTGTCTTGCACACGTGCAGAACTGTGTCACACGGTAATACTATAGTAAATTCATTCATGGACATTCTCTGTGACAAATCTCGCTTAACACCATGTTGCTCACTTCCTTTACCTCATATTTAGGCTAATGGATTCTATCAGATTTTTATTGGTTTATTGATTTGGTCTAATATTGGACAGACTTTAAGTATCAGATTAAATATAGTTTTTCACGGACAAAGCCTACACAGAGCTTGTGCTTAAGTTTATCTCAGCTCATGTCCGAGCGCATATGTGTGATTCTGTGAAAGATGGGCTTTGTTTGCTCTGTTTCTCTCTCTAGAGAAAGATAAATCAATTGCACTCACAGAATGGAACAGCACTGTGGAAGGCAGATCAGATATCGCCATGAATTATCATTACCCACTGCACTAAAACAAGAGCTGTGTTTTAGCAAAAAGCATTTTTCTCTAAAATTGAGATTCACTGGTTTCTGCTGAACATTAAAGGGGGATTTAGGGTCGGAGTGCATGCGTATGTGTGTTTGTGTGTTGTACTTACTCTCTTCCTCTGAATATTCTCAACAGGCTTTATCATACTCAAGTGATTTTTTACTCTCCCCAGCCACGCTCATTCCACCAGCATGCTCCTCTGCCGTGACCTGCCTGCTTTACTCTCAGAGTATCGACCCGAAACGGTTTGCCGGATCTCCACAGGAGAGCTCCTGATGAGCTCTGCCCTGGCCTGAGGTCTCGCGCCGGCGGTGGGCAGCGATGTCACAGTCCACGGCCACTGTGAACCTCCTGTGCCGATTCTAATGAGAAAGCATGCTGGAGTCTGCAGAAGTTACAGTGCTAACAACTCTAACCGCACAACAGGAGGTCATCCTGGGTTCACTTCCACAGCGGGAGCTAAGCCATGAAACAGACTTCTAGAAACACAGTGAAAGTTGCATTAAGGCAAGTGTATAGGGAGGCTCAGAGATGACGTATTTTTGAATGCAAAACCCGGAAATGTGTTAGCATTTTAGGACTCAAGGTTCCGTCGCTCCAAAGTCTATGGGTTTTTTGAATGGGTTTTTGGTCAATTGCCTGAAATAAGGTCTGTGGTAAACAAAACCTCTAAATATTTTCATGTTTCATTCTATGAAATAAAACACACCAATTATAACCCGATTGTGATTTTTTAAAGTCTTGTAGTGTCTTAAAAACGGCGGTTGCTAACAAGTTGCTAAGTGGACTACTTCCTTTGGCGGGGATGTTTGACGTCATCGCGCATATAAAGCTCACAAATAATGCAACATGGGCACAAATCTCTTAAAACGTAGATGCAGATTCATTCACGAAGTAATTACTTACCAGGGAACACGTTTTTAATAAAGTTTGAAAGAGTTGTCGGAGGCTTGGTGGTGGTGACGTTGATATCGAGTGACCTTAAGTGTAGTCTGTGTATAGCGTCGTGTTAGCTTTTGACTTCTGTCGCTTGTATTTCGGCTTCAACAGTAACAAATGTGGTGTTCATTTGTAAAGATTATCTTGATTGACAGAACGTGTAAACATCATAAACCTTTGTTAATCATAGAGCTTATTTTTTGCGATCTTCCAAGAGTTTATGGGAAAAATGCATGGCTTTCGGTCGTGGGGAACCAGTGCAGCGCTTACTTCCGGGTTAGCCTACAAAACGTAATCTCTGAGGTACTGGATTGGCAATGGTGGTCACGATAGTGTTAGGTTTAATGGATATAATTTTGGAATTTACCTGTCACGTGACTGTAGGTCATATTGGTCTGTAATTTAAGGCAGATGAGGAAAGCTACTGTCCATTATCTGCAATTTCTTTAGTTCTCGAAAAGACGTTCGACTTTCTGGGCCCAGCTGTGATGGACAAATTGTTTCTGGCGCTTGCCGGCCACGTAGGTACTGAACTGCACACGGTTCCACTCTTAATGTCACATGGCCACAGGAAGAGCTCAATTACAGAGCTATTTCAAATACCAACCACTGAGAAAATGGCCCCACCGAGCACAATGAAAGTAACTCGCAACCAATTAGATTCAGTCACGCTTTATCGCTTTTACTGAAGTGTCCATGTCGATAAGAGAGAGGTCATGGCAATTCTCTTTACTTTACAAGAGTTTAATATCTGTGAGGGGTGTGGCTTGCGTTGAAAAGATCAACTTTATACTCTGATTGATAAACTGTGGATGGTGTTTGGTTTTAGAAACGTAGTTAACATGCTAACAGCATAATAAAGCTGTCATGAACAGTCTGGCTATGTGTAATATATATGTAAAAAAATACATTAAAATTAAAGTTAACACTATTGTGACCACCCTTGCATACCTTCACTGTCTCTAGAAGTCTGTTTCATGCGTCGCTCCCGTTGTGAACTCAGGATGACCTCCTGTTGTGTGGTTATTGTTGTTAGCGCTGTTACTCTCTCTCGCAAAAATATTTCTATGACAAATATTTTCACTGGCTTTTTGAAAGAATTGCTCTGTCAACAGCTACAATATTTGTGCAATATAGGTCCCCTCAGTTTGGGGTGGGACGTTCCTGGCAACTTATTTTCGGTTTGGTTAAGGTACTGGCAAAGCAAAACCTTTCTGTCTCCCATTAAATTTACAGGAGCCATGAAAAAATTGAAACTGGGGGTTAGTTTACTGTCACGAATGGTGGTGAAAGAACCCAAATGCAGGCAGGCAGTGAAGGGGTTAACAAATGACTTATTTACACGAAAACACAAAACCAAAACACCCACAATGGGGAAAAAACTAAACAGAGGCCAATACAATAAAACAAAAGACTTCCCACGAGGGGGCAAAAAGAAAACAAGAACAGTAAAACTAAACTAAGGACACGATCAAACGTCTAACATTAAACATGACAATACAGGTTAGGAACACAAAACTCACAAGGGAAAAAGGGTAATCCACACACGAAATCAATGACTCGACACACGGGCAGGAAACAAACACAACGTAGCACATCCACGGAACACAATACAATCCACGAGCCCAAGACAAAGAAACAAGAGGGTATTTAAAGGGAAGACAAAGGAGGGATAACGACACGGGGCAGGTGTGGGTAATCAAACACTAGGAAAGGATAAGGAGGAAACGAGATGGCGGAAACAGAGACGAGACACTGGAAAAACACATGAGAGGTAAAAACATAAACATCTCATGGCCTTCCCACATAAAACCCAAGGACTCTGCCCCGATCCCACCACACGACTAGAATTTCATAAACAAGACGGTGGGACCGTGACAGTTTACATAACAAAAAAAAGTTCTGCGTTTTTAAAAAGTTTCATGCAAACATGACAACATTGTCAACATGATCTGTATTTACACAGGTAGACGAAAACAAGTAAAACACGGCATAATGCATGCCAGGCCAGTAGTTGTTGATGTGACTTTGTAAAGAAACATCACACACCTGCACACATTAACACGAAAGTACTTTTTACATACCCTTTCACGAGTTCGCCTCGCAGATAATAAGTACGGATGATAAGGGACGGATAGTATGCGTATTTGGCATGCTGTCCGCGGTATTCCCCCCTCGGGTCGCCCACCCAAATGATGTTAATAAAACATAATTTGTTGGCATATGTGTGTTAAGAATTTGTAAATAATAATACAAACATTTTTGTAAATAATATGTCTCAGCTGGTTGTAGTGGTATGGTAAAGCTACATGTAGGCTACTGGCGCTTGCGTGCAGCTTTCAGTTTTCACAGATATGATAACAGCTTAGTTTCCAAAAAATGTACACTTTGTTTTTCTGTAAGCAAACAAAAAAAAAACACATTAAAAGTTTTTGTTGATAACGTTGTTGTATAAACTGCTCCTTAGTTCATTTGTTGTATGAACCACCGTCACGTCACTCATGACGTTCTGTATATGACATGCACATGCTTTGTTTTTTACCGTCGATCACATGATATTAATAAAAACAGCAGGAATGGCCCAAAATGCAGTTAAGAATTAAAATACTGTTACCCCCAAAACAAATAAGCATTAAAATGACTATTGCTTTATGTATGGTTAGAAGCATCACAGACCATTGTAAAAAGCCTGTTGTGTCACTTCCACACACAGCAGGGCTTTTGAGTTTTGAGTTAGAGACCCATCTGTCAGATATTTTTAATTTGACATTTGACTTGAGAACTTGCAAATAAATACAGAGTCAGACCAAAGCATGGGTTAACCTTCCGTTGTATGATGTATCTTGTACCAGCTGTTAGTTAGATGTTTGGCTTGTATATCTCAGTGAAGCTGCGCTGTCGTACAGTAGAGGGCGCTGTTCCTCTGCACTGCGTGCTCTCATCCACATGCCCTTCACTTTGCAATGACTGTATAATCTCTTAGAGTACTTCATAAAGATACAAGAAAACATGCACTCATTAGGAGGCCTCCTTAATATCTGCTTTGAGTCCCTAATGGCCGTACAGTGACAGTGAATAAAGGTGACAAATGGGTGTGCGCGTGCATTAAAGTGTGTTCAAGGGCACATCCTTTCCACCGGAATTCTTTAACCTCTTTATTCGCTCATGTTTCAGCATTTAAGCTGCAAGAAATGTTATTCTTGAAGAAAAAAAATCAAATAAACAAGAATCTGTCATTCAGACAGACAATCATGTCAGTTACACGGGTTAAATGAAGGGTGTTGTTGTCTACACATGAATTCTGAAGCGAGAATGTCCTCGTTCATCGTTCTTGATTGTCTGGCTGGCAATACAATCACCATTGTCCAAACCTTGGTGCATTTCAGAAACTTTGACAATATGACAGTACTGTTTTCCTCACTTCTCCTCACCGGTGCTGTGATATTTTCACCTTTTTCTGACACTCATGTAACACCTTAGACTTTCAGCATGTTTTTTTTTTGTGTGTGTGCAAAAGTGGTCAGAGAAGTCTGGATCTGATTTGTCAAAACCCTGCTTGGATTTTGATGGTTGTCTTGTTTTGTAGGACAAATATCTAAACATTCTTAAATCAAGATGCACTTTCTTGGTGCGTAGTGCGTACAACTGATAAACAGTTTAGATCTAAAAAGATGCAAAATTTATTTTCATTTTACATTTATTTTAAAAGATGCATATTTTATTACATCACTGTGTTAAGTAAACAATGCATTTTTTTCTGGCATAGATAGATTTCATCCTCACAGTGTGTGTATGCTCATTCAAGAGTGTCTGTAGGGTGTGCACGTTTTTATTATTTTAACTTTTTAAATCCTGATGTGTGAAAATTGAATACATAACATTTAAATGCCCATTCTGTGCATACGCAACATTTATACATTCAGAGTGTTTCCATTTGGTCTCCATTTAATCTTATTTATGATGGATGGGTGGAATAGGTGTACTTAGACAAGCATTTAAGGACTCCAAAAAAACCCTCAAAGGTCTAGAAATAGTTACTTAGACATTTAGAGGTAAAAAAATAAACATTTTTTGGAGTCTTTATTGTGTAGTGTATTTGTGCCTGTAGTAGAGTTTGTACTGAGGCTTGTATTACTCTATTATATGCAGTAAGGAGATGTCTTCAGCTCGAAGCACTTTGGGTAAAGAGACCCAGTTAAGTCTGAACTCTAGTTGGCAGTCAAGGGAGCGTGGGTGAGATTACCAATTATTACAGAGCACAAAGCATGAGCTATAAAAGCCCCTTCTGGAGTCTGCTTGAAGCTCCAGATTTGCACAGACGCTGAAACAAAGAAACATACTGCAACATAGAGCAAATCATTACCGTAATGAACGTGGGAACTAACTGAGGCTAAATCATTTTTCAGGCTGTGAAATGGTAGCGTTTCACAGGGCGGTGGTGCGTTTCTTGTAGTGTGTTCACAACTGTTGAATGCGCACCTGTTTCTCAAGTGTTTCAACAACAACATGAAATTAAAAATACTAATAAATAAATAGTCAAATGAAAAGCAAGCTCCTTAATTCTCTAGATCGGGTGCAGCTGAGACAGTCTGTAGGTAATATTATGAAACCAGTTGTGTGAAAAAAGGGGAGCGTTTTGGATACACAGTTCTGACTGATCTCACAGTAAATTGACGACAGGTCAAAGCCAACCCCAAGCCAACTCTGCCTTTACAAGAAGCTTTGTCTGCCTGACATTTTGCCACAGTATTTGCATGTTTTTTCCAGCATATTACACCCTCTAAACATTTTCAATTAATACAACCTAAAATGAAGAAAGCACAGGCTTTTTAAATTGAAACACACTGCTGTGTGGCCAGGACATGATCTGCCATGATTCTGCCGCATCATGTCATGTTTGTCTTGGTCTAGTGGCAGGGTCATGACAGAACCCCGTGTTTTATGTGGAGAGAGGCATTCTGGTCCTGTTGGCCTTCCTTATGCTCTCTCCGGTCTCGTCTCTGTTCCCGCCCTTTCTTCTCTTCATTATTGATTGTTAATTAGTTCATGCCCCGCACCTGTTCCCTCTTGATTTGTTCCCTTTATAAGGCCCCTGTGTTTTCTGTCCTGTGCTGGTTCATTGTCATTCGTTGCATGCGCGTTCGTGACAATGATCTGTGGTACATACAGTCATCTGTGTACTGTATTCAAACATCACACAAAAATTAGGGCACAATATACTGTATTAATATGAAGGAATTTCCATATTAATTTTACAGTTGTTTTACCTGTATTTTAAATTCTGCACTGCATTAAATTACATTTTAGCATAAACGGAAAATCCGTATGATAAAGGAAAATGTACTGGTAATTTTCTGCCTGTACTTTATCCATTTTTTACGGGATTTTTTTACAGTGTAGCTGAAAGCATTATTTTACAATGAGTCGCAATATTTAAGGGGTGGGGAGTGAGTGAACTTTGTGAATGAGATTTCCAATTGGTCTCGGATCTGTGCAGCTGTCTGTGGATATACAGTATGTGGGTGTAGATTGTGTGTGGGTCTGTTACTACAGTAACTGCTGCATGCATATACAGTATACAGTACACGCATAGAGCTGGGCTGACAGTCACGACAAATATAACAACACCAAAAACATCCTCTGGTTGTCTGCCCATTGGATTTATCAGAACTCTAGTTCTGTTTCTTTCATTGCACTATTATGTTTGTATGCATAACATAAGCATTTGTACACATTTGAGTGACTGATGAACATAGCAGTCTCTTATCCACATTGTGTGGCGTGCATGAAACAACCAGCGAATAAGCAATATTACATGCTCTCTGCGCGCGCGTGTGTGTGTGCGTGTGTGTGCGCGCATGCGTGCATGTGCTCTCAGTGTCAGATTGGCTTTATGTTAGTGGAAATGAATACAATGTTAGCCAGGGTAATTTTAGACGACACAGCCGGATCAATAGCAGTTGAGGTACAAAGAGGAAATCAATGGCTTAATTTGTCTTTAGGCAGACGGGGGGTTACAGGGTGACACAACTTTTTTCCTCACCAATGCACCGACTCAGATCTGAGCCGAGCTCTGCCAGTTTTAGATCAGTCATAATGAAGTGATTACAACTGAGTCCTGACACAGGTCACATTAGAAAAGAATAAGCTAAACAAAGGTTAATCGCCGTGTGTTTCCAGAGAGTTTGTCTAAATTTTATTTTGTTTTATGTCTATCTAAACCATTGTTTTGGACATTATTCCAATAGGATTATTCTTCCCAATATCACCCCACCAATAGAATCAATCACTTACCAGTTGACACCATTGTAGTTTCCATTAAAGCCAATACAATTCCCATTATAACCATTAAATCCATTAAATGTTCTATTGTGTTCCATTGTTTCTTTGATAAGATAGTTCAATATATAGATTGGAAAAGAAAGTACAAGGCGGAATATGTAAGGAATAATTGATAACGATATTCGAAAGTTAATGCACACCCCGAAGTGGTAATGCCAAAGTTATCCATAGCTTTGTGGCAGGAGTTGACATTTGATGTAAAAATCATATTAATATCTCTCAAATCAGGTTATACATCATTGATGCTTGTGCCTCTTGTAACCGACATTCACCAGTGATTTCTTGACAATGATGTAAGATTTTTTTTTTTTTTAGCGCTATGCTCCTTTAAAATGAACTAATGAACAGGTAAACATTCTAGCCTGGATCCATGGCTTGTGGCGAGAATGAAACACTTTGTATTCCAGGCCATCAGGAACACAACTCAGTCAATTTCTGTAGGAGAGAAATTTGGAGTGTAGCCCAGAGAAGGTGAGGAAAACAAAACGGGCAAATGAACTGCTGTTAATTACATATGAAGAATCAACGCCAGATGGTTAATGATGGAAATCAATTCCTGGAATCTGTGCTTGATCATTGCTTTATACGCTGAGATATTTAACGATTAAACCCTGATTTCGATGTGAGGTTCTCTGTCACTTTTTGTCTCGTGTTCCTCATGCTGTTGGGTTACAGTGGTCATTATTGAATAGTCCTTATTTTATCTCAATAGATCCAAGCTGTCAAAAGATATTCATTCTTTATGGTCTGATAACTGTGTAGGGAGAGGGAATGGATATCATATATTCATATGCTGAAGATAATTTATAGGGCAAGAAAAGCCAGAGTTTCTGCAATAAGATAATACTCGTGTCACGATACGTCCCGGGTTACAATTCTTTTTAGGTTTCGAAAGCACAGCAGGCATGGAGATTAGATACTGAGAAACAATGTCATTTATGAATCTTTTTTATTATTTGTCTGCTGGCAGTAGTAACAACAAATGCTTGCTGCTCACACGCTCAATTTAAATGGTGACAGGGCATATCAGATCTGTGCGGTTAAGCTACAGTAACTTTCATCATGGGGATATTCTTACCTCACAGAGAAGGAAACAAGATAAGAGACAGTCCATCTAATAAACTTCAGAAGCGATCAACAACCAAGTGAGCTTGCCAATGCAAAATCTGTACTGGGTGGATGTTGGATTGCTTCAGTATGTAGCTGTTTAAAGGGATAGTTCACACAAAAATCATCATTTGCTCACCCTCAAGTTGTTCCAAACTTGTATAGATGTTGTTATTCTGCTAAACACAAAGGAAGATATTTGGAAGAATGTCAGTAACCAAACAGATCTCATCCCCCATTAACTGCCATAGTAGGGAAAATAAATACTATGGGAGTCGATGGGGGATGAGATTGCTTTGGTTACTGACATTCTTCCAAATATCTTAATTTGTGTTTTGCAGAACAAGCAAATTAATACAGGTTTGGAATAATCTAAAGGTGAGTAAATGATGACAGAAGTTATATTTTTGTGTGAAATATCCCTTTAAACAGTCAACAGTCCAACAACCACCCAGTACCCTCTAGCACTACAGATTTTGCATTGGCAAACTCACTTGGTTGTTGATTGCTTCTGAAGTTTATGTCTTAATGTAGAAGTTGCTTTGGTGTTTTCTTCCGAATTGTGACATATCTGATAAACGGCTTAAGGAATAAGGGAAATTGTAGAGTGGGGCTTGATTCTGTCCTTTGAATTGTTGAAAGTTGGATCCAATTTACTGCCCAATAAAATGTTACAGAGCATAGACCCTGGACCATAGAGCACATTTTCATTACATTTCATTTAGGATGCACACTCTACTATTGGACACAGAGCTTGGCATGACTAGAAAGATGTTTTTTCATGTAACTCATTTTGATGCTTGTTTTGTCTTATTTTAAATCATTTCAAGTCATATTGAGACCCCCTAGTGGGCAGATTGACCACCATTACAAACATCAACTTCTCACGTGCATGTCTCGAAAGATCCATTGTCATCCTTCATGTTCAGAAGTCGACGAAGTCACGAGAGGAACTATCCAACACTTCAATTATTAACTCCTCTCGAGTGGAACGAAAAGTTGACTCACACTGAAGCAACAAATACTTGACGGATTAAAATTGTACAGTGGAGCAGATAGCAAAAACCAGCCATCTAGAATGGCAACAGTTTTGATTAGTTTGTACTTCTCTCTGGCTCCGTGAAATGCACTTGATTTGAACAGCCTCTGAAGCGAATCTCTGAGGGTCCCACAGGTGTCGTGACTGGGCTGTCACCGCGGTGCCAGACATCACAGCTACCTTCAAAACCTGCCGAACGCATCCTCGGGGAGCGGAGCAAGAGGGCTCCCGCTCTGCTGATGTAGGGCTTGTGTTCTGTGAAGGATGACTTCATTTCCTCTTAATCTGCATGCCGGCCCCCTGAGACGTCGAGAAGCACTGAAAAGCTACACGGGCCTTATTCCACTCAAAGCTGCTATGCTCTCCTGAACAACACAATTGTAATGAGATTTGGGGGTTCATTTCAGGTGATTAGAGCTGTAAAGTAAAGTAGCTTTACCTCGCCGTGCAGAGGCTGTTAGTTTCTTTGCAATTTGCACACTTCTGCCAATGTGACAGGCGATTTTAAACCGCACGTCTATTTCAGTCCCTGGAGCATTTCTATTCACCCACTTATGTATTGTACTAGGGGCTGTCAATCAATTGTGGCGATCATTTGAATTACATGATATAGAGATTTACTCATGGAATTATGCTCTTGTATAAATATTTGCAGAGGCAAGCTCCCAAACAATAATGTTTATAATAATGACAATAATTCAGAGCCATCGCATTTTTTTTCTGTAGCAGACGATGGCACTGGATAGACAGTATAGAAATCAATATATTGTTTGTTTTGCTTCATGCAGGTGGATATTAGAACCTATCTATTTTGCTCGTGTTTGTGTGTGGGCGATTTATCTTGTCTCACAGGAAAACATGACTATTTTATGAGGTGGCGGTTTTGTATGACTTAGTACAACGTAAATTGTACAAAACATACAATTATTAAAGGCAAGAATTCAGCTCCCCCTAACTATTGAGGTGAAATCAGATACAAACAGTTAAATAGTTGCCATGAGATTGTGTTGGTTGTTCATGCAAGAACCATTCAGCCATTGTTTTTTATGTTGTATTTCAATATGTCCCGTGCAGACAAACATTAATATGGGAATCGAAGGCATGTTTCATTGCATTAAAGGGATACTCCTACATATCCCTTTAAAACTCCACCCAAAAATCTCATAAATCACTGAACCAAGTTTCAGATCTGTATACATTTGTTTGTTCTGTTGAACACAAAGAAAGATATTTAGAAGAATGCAAGCAGCTGAGATTTCTGGGGTAGTCAAAAAAGGATGGTCAAAGGCACACCAGAACAGTTTGTTTTCCTAAATTTTGTGATTAACAGAACAAAAATACATACAATATTTAATACATACAGTCAATGGGGCCCTCGAAATGTCAGTTGCTAACATTTTTCCAAATATCTTTCTTTGTGTTCAACCAAACAATGACATTTAAACAGGTTTGGAACAACGTGAGGATGAGTAATGATGACAGAATCTTCGTTTTTGGTGGACTATCGCTTTAAAGGCACAACATGTATGATTTTTGGATTAAAATATCCAAAAACCAAAACCACCAGTACAGTGTTATATAATGAGTTTAAACTTTGGTTTATCACATCAAGTTCGTCACTCTCTGGAATTTTTGATGTTATATGGCAGATCTATGCATTTGAACACACCTCATGGCAAGACAATGAGTAGTAGTAGTTGTAGTAGTTGTACATCTAGCATGTCACTGTTGTTGCTTCTATCACTCCACTCTGCATCCTGAAAATACTTGGTTATTTTCAACCCAACAGTTGAGTTGTAAATTATCCTATGCTGGGTTGTTTCAACCCAAAATGCTGGCTCATTTGAACCCATTGTTGGGTCCGATATAAACCATTTTCAAGGTAAATTTAACCCAACGGCTGGGTTCGTCCCTTTGTGACCCATTGCAGGGTTGAAAATAAGCCAGCATTTTGCTTGTGAATGTTATAATGTAATGTTTTTTTTAAAATTGTCCTTTATGAACATAATTCATAAGTCGTGATTTCCATTGACAGTGGAGCAGCAACTCTCATCCACGCTCCTTTACAGCAGCTTTTAATGTTAGTCATCGTGTTATTTTGTTTATAATCACGTCAAATTAATTTGGCAAATGGACAACCCTAATATGCATGTAGATTTGGGAGTTCCTTACGGTTTCCTCCGTAACCTCTGTGTAGAGTAGCAGATGGGTGATGAATCTGCAGCGTGAGGGGTCTTTGATGAGGTTCTGCAAAGCGTGAGGCAGACAGATCCAGTCAACAGAACTGTTGGGACCCTGCGGTACACACACCTAAAAGATAAATGACTGGAACAAATCTGCTTCCCATCTTCTTGTGTCTCTCTCCATCGTCATTTAAAGACTGGATTTTACAGCGGCTGCTTTATGACTGATAACATAGTGTTGTGAGTTTCTGCTTCCCAAACCTTTTCACTGTAGAATTATGCCTCAAGATCTACATGCCTGTGACACTTGAGCAACACTTGAGCAAATACACGAAAAATCAATACTTAAAGAGTAACTATTACAGTGTCCTTAAAATGACATTTCATGCAGTGTGTAATGTTGCGGTGTGTGATTGTAAGCAGTCTGCCAAGTTGTAAAGCCGAAAGTGAACGAATCACAAAGTTATTGGCTTGGGAAAAATGGAGTTGACTCTGAATCACGCGAACGAGTCGTCTGTCGTTTGAATTTCAGTTCCGGGTCGGATTTGCGTCACTGCGTGTAATGCCCGCCTACGTTCCATTTGCGACACTGCACGAGGTAGACCAATCACAGCAGACTAGACCATCTGACCAATCAGATCAGAGAGGGCTGACAGAAAGGAGGGGATTAGACAGATGAATCGCCGAACGAATCATTTGAGAGTCAGTCAAGAAGTTAGGTAATAATAACTGCCTATTATTAGAAAATGAAAGTGTTTTTACACCGTGTATGTACGTAAAATTGTTGTTGGACACTCCATAAACCAAAGTAGGACCTTAGAAATCACAAAATATTTACTCTTTAAAACTGTCTCCTTGATTCGCAACAGTAAGATTATAACAATACGATTTTGTAGAACAATTTCATTTGACTTCATCTGACTTGAACACATTTAAAGATAATAGCATGTAAAGTAACCCACATTATGTTTTAAACAGAGATGGCAACTGAGGGGCAAAAAATATAGATTGCAACATTAATACTTATTCTACGGAGAAACAAAATAACATTTTCACACAACATGGCGTGAAATGCTGTCTCCAAACCTACGATTCACTTTGTTACACATTGCATGTATGGAGCAGTTCAAGCATCGTTTTGAACAATGATGCACAAGCATCAGAATGTAATGAAGCTAATCCAGCGCATGAATGTGTTCGCAATGTACAGGCAGATGCGCTGCATGCTGGAGGCCTGTATTAATTCACTCCCTTAAGGCATCAGATATAATTAGCGCTGACTGGCTGTCATCCTTTTCGCCTTAAGCTATAAAAAGGGTTTTTGTCTCTGGGGCGCTGTTTGCAGCCTGAATAACTGCAGCTCCTGTGATATAAATCAGTATGAACAGACTCACAGGACGGCAATATTAACATGCTGTCACGTCCTTGTACTTAATGGAGTCATAAATACAAAGACACATCTGAAGCTCCGTCCACGTGTTAGCGCCTTGGGTAGCGGGTCTTTAAAAAGAGCTCTGATTCATTTCTGGCCAGCACTGATTCATGATTCCACTCCGGGTCATGTGACTAAGCGAAAAAATCTCTGACGCTGTTTTCATATTGACAAATCTCCCCTGATGGACGTGTGGAGTGTGAAAGCTCTTAGCAGTGGGTGGACAGTGGGGAGGTCAATGGTTAGAGGCCAAACAATTCTGACACCAATACAACATGGTCTGTACACTGTCAACAGCCTATCGCTGTTTTCTGAAGCCTAGTAGTTATGACGCTTTCTTTAGTCAGTTAGTAATGGCTGAGAGCTGTGGCAGGCATTTGGATCAACAGTAATTACAACACATCATCCTCACTGACAGTAACACATGCAGGCAAAAAGGCTATATCTATATCCATCACCGCTACTATTTTGACACAACCAGCAACGAATGGTTTTAATGATGCTGAGGGTCACCGTGACCCTGTTTAGACTAAAACGCTGCTGTTTTCTGACTTGGACTAATGTCAGCTTTACAGACTGAATCTATGACACACTCAATACCAGTATTAATATGTGCTGGAAATACTGGGTTGGATATCAGTTTATCTGGGAAAATATGCATGTGAGTTGTCGAGTACAACATGCATCATTTTTAGTGTTGAATTTGTAGTACACCTACATATAAAAATTTATTCATAATTGACTCCCCCATAATACCACCACAGATATATATTAACAGTATATAAGGTGTCAATGTGAACAGGCAGTAGAAGGAACATGATGGCATTTTAATCTTATTGATTCGTCAAATACATCATGAAATGGCATGATGGAGAGTAAATTATAATAATTGAGTAATAAGTATTTCTTTAATAGGTCGAAATATTAAAATAATAAAAAAACGTCTTACCTGTCAGTGCATATTATTGAAAACATACCATATCCAGGCTGTGTGGTTATAAATAGACTGAATGGTGGCTAAAAATACTGACACATAATTTATGATTCATGCACATTCTAGCATGAGCTTAATGTGATTCACAATTCATTTACTCAATAACTCTCAAAAGTAGCTGTCAAAGCCCCCATTACCTGTGCCAGCTCATGAGGGCTGCCAGGTGTTGGCCCACCACCCTTAAGCAGACAGATGGAGGATGAATTTAGAGAGGAAAAAGATCACACTCTGAACCCATCTCACCTCTCTCTCCCTCCACCTGCTCAGACAGCGTGAATGAACAGTTGCTAATGTCAACGGATGTCAGTCTAAAGTCATAGCCCAATGAGAAGTGTCGTCTCAGAGAGCCTATCCGTCAGCATCCTTTAGATAGTATTCTCAGAAAATGTCTGACATTAATGTCACATCTTGGGAATGACAGACAGAACTTAAAGACATATTCTGGGATTCTAAAATAATAATAATACATTTAATTTGTTGGCGCCTTTCAAGACACCCAAGGACACCTTACAAAACAGACTTAAAAACCATACATGAACTCATAGAGTATACCAAAGAATCAATTATTAGAATTAATCAAATTAATAACAGTCAGAATAAAAAACAATATTTAAACTAAAATTAGACAACTTACAAAACCTTGCAAAACAGACTTAAAAAAAGGAAACAGGATTTAAGGTAATACCAAGCATTAGAAACATGAAAATAAGCATTATGTCAAATATGCCACTCTAAACCGATTACTTTTTAATTGAGATTTAAATTGACAAAGAGAGTGGATATGTAATGGGAGAGTATTCCACAGACGTGGGGTAGAGCGGCTACACTACACTACACAGCTGTGGAACGTCACTGTCTAATGTACAGAGTGGATGGTGTTTGTCTTTAGATCATGTCCACACTAATACATTTTTGGTTTGGCCTTGCGTCCACACTGAAAAGTGTTTTTGTAAAACAAACTAATAGCTGTTGTGAAGTAAAAAGTACACGTGTAAGTGATTTCAGTACAGGTATGTCTTATTCTGACTCACTTTATTTGTATTTTCAGTGTTATTGGCCTAAAAGAATACAGTATATACTGCATGTATATGGCTTCTACTTTTATGGTATTTTGGAAAGATTCAAAGAAAAAATTGGAGTAACACGAGGCTGGATTTCCATGTTTGTGAAGTTTTCCTTTGTTGCATCCTCTTAAAAGCAGTTGTTCATGTCTGGATTAGCTGGACCTCGTGCTGATATGGCCACTGGCATTGGTTGGCTACCAGTGCTAGCGGTATTGACATTGAACACACGGTCAGGGAGAGAGTTTGCTGAGACCTGGCTGACCTCCATCTCTCTATGCTTGGACCAGGCCTGTGGTGTCTTTGATGTGACGGGCTGCAGGTCGCCACCGGAGCTCTGCTTGGAGATGGTAAGTGCTTTGATTTGATTAATTCCTCACCTGGGACATCAGAGTGGAGAACTTCTGGCAGTCTCAAACCGTCCTCAGGTGAATGATTAAGTGGCGAGTTCAAAAGCCTGACCCGTACTTGTCCCTTCGGAAACCTTTACCGTCATGAATATTCATTCACTTCATCAACACGCCTTTCTTCTGCTTTGATGGGGCTGCAAGTGCAGAGGACAGCCTGCTGCTTGTATGGATGCTAAATAACACCATATGCCGCTAAAGGTCAAATCCCAGCTGTGGTAAAGTTAAGAAAAGTGGGATGATACCGACTCTGAAGTACAAAGGCATGTGATGTTTTTATCATGATTTTACATCAAAGCAGAAGAAGGCACTGACTGTGCAGTTTTGTGTTTCCTTCTGTTTCATCAATAGAGTGCTGAGAGAAAATGTCTTATTTGACAATGAGTCTAGTCTCATTGAATACAGTATATTTTCTATACGAGAAAGACGCTTCTTGCGAATTTGAAATATTCAGTACCAGCAACATCTGAAATGTAATGAAAGCATAACTTTACTCAACTACTGCAGATCCATTTAAATGTTATTTAAAGACGAGGCTCCGAGTCTATCCGAGACCAGAATACACCAGTGACCACAAGAAATCATTAAGATTAAAATGAGAAGATCTCACGTTCTTGCAGGGATATTGCTCTTCGCTCCCCTGGCGCAACAAAGATGGAGAAGTAATCCATACATCTTGAAGAAGGAGTTGGATGAGAACAAATAAAAGGAAAGTAACTCTGTGGAACAAAAGTTAATGTCACAAACTCATTTTCTTAATAATTAGACCCAGTGCAAGAAATGTAGGATAATCTAGTTCTTATGGGCCAGTTTAAAGAGAAATCCATTTCACGAGAAAACCTCTCAGGTCCTCGGTGGCGAGCCTCGCTCTTGTTAAGCACAGCCCTGGTCGAATAGCTACTTGAGAACATAGGCACCTTGGCGGTCACAGGTACAATACAGCACATTCATGTTATCTGACAAGGTGGGTTTATAAAACTCAAAATCAGGGTAGACCTTATTCGTTTCTCTGAGCCCCAATCTTCTGTAGCAGCTGTTCACAAACTATATTAATGGTGGAAGGTTTATTTCATTGTACCTTTAGTTGACATACGTGACATACATATCTGTGTTTTATTGATTAAAAAATGACATTTCAAGCCACACTTTTATCAGCCATGTAAAGACAAAACTACTGCTCCTGTTAACTCATAATTCCCAAACACTTCTGTCATCAAACAGTTGCATCAATTTCCATAAATGTCGCACTGCCCACTGCAGAAATGAATGTTTCAATAGAAACCATATAACTGTCTTGCATTGCTTCCAATTTTTTTGTTTTTATTTGGCTATTGTAGTTAAAAATGTCATTACTGTTGGCCTCTCGCTGCTGTCATATTTAGATGAGATAGGATGATGGGGCTGCTTGTTGTTTATTTTTGCACTGAATGACTTTAAGTGACCTTGGTTATTTTACCAAGACAGTTGACAAACAGATTCAGATCGATAATGACGGTGCACCAGACAGCGCAATGAAAATTGTAGCTTTAGTTATGCTTTTTGACGAAGGTCACAAACATACAGCAGTCAGACTTTTCCATCCAGGTGAGATTAGATTATTAAATATGTAAAAAAAACTGAGCAAAAAACAAACATTAAAATCACCAGTAAAATTAAACGTTCCTGTAAAACAAAACTATCCAACCTCTGCAGTGAAAACTAATATATGTGGGTTTTTTTTCTGGTGGGCTACTGAGAATTCTATCTCCGCGATAACCACGACTTACATTATATCCTCTTAAAATATTATAAATTCAGCATACAGAGGAGGTACACAATACATACAAATCCACTTTCCAATATTAAGTTGTATATATCAACAGATATTTGGACCGCAGGCTACAGAACTGCATCCTTTGCTGACCTTTGCCAACGTAGCCCACAACTGCCAAGCTAGAAAAGTCATTTTGATTCTCACGCCTTGAAGTGAAGCTTGTTGCTAGGAAACAGTCTGTCCAGGTTGGAGGTGTAAAAAGCTGTTTGCACATTAGCAGCTGAGGCTCAAGGTCACCATCCTTCTGTTTGACCAGCGAGGATGTGAGATCCACTCGCAAACACGCCTGCCTAAATCCCCTTCGCGAACACGCATGTAATGTGCTCTGATATACAGCTTTACTGATTTCAAGTCAAATAAATCCTGAGAAATCTATCAGTCATGTCTCCATTGTGGAACGGCAGAGTGAAGCTGTGTTATTTGTCATCTTGCTTTATATCAAAACTCTTTCTACGTGGAGAACTTTGTTTTAAAGTGGCAAATTTGAACTTTAATAGTCATGACCTTTAACAAATAACATTGCACATTTGCTAAGAGAGTTAGCAATGTGCATGATGGTTTACTCCAGATGCTCATATACAGATTTAATTTAGACCATGCAGTCCATCTACCCATTTGTCCCCAAAAGAAAAAATGATCCATAAAGTGCAATTGCTTAATTTTAAAAGGTGGAATCAAAGCATGGGCTCCAGTCCAATTTCGCCATTGCTCACTTGGGTCTTGCAGCAGGATCAGTAACCCGTGTATTGTTGAACATCTCAACCATCTGCTGCCCTGCGTTTAAATGATCAAAGTCAGTGTTAGACTTTTTAAGCTTTGAACCTGAGCAGAAATGCAAGCACGATATGAGTCTCAAATGTCATTTGAATCAGAGTCTGTTGACCAGAAAACAGGATTGGTACCCTGAATTAACATTTTTAACAAGATTGACACAAAATATCTCTGCTTGTCACAGGCTAAGAGTGAGTCAGAACTCAAATGACTACTCTGTCCAACCTGTGGATCCAAAGAGAACATCATGGATGGGTACATGGAACTGCCACACTGACTCACAATTGACTCAACGGATCATCATCCATCAGGACGAGCTGAGATGAAAAAAAAGCATGACATTGACTTCAACATAGATTAATCAACCCTGTGGTTGTTTTCATGAAATTTGTATTACTTTGGATACAACATCTGCCCTAAATGACAGTTCTACCTTCGCCTGTGGGTTAATGTTGTCTTTTTAACATAGGTTACTGCCATTCTAGATCATTCACAAGTTGACAAGCAACCCCCATGAATCTTCAAAGTGTCGCTTACAGCAGATTTAATTCTCCAGTGCCCCCCGACTCTGAATGACTGCATTCGTTTGTATAATATCTACTGAACCATCCACCCACTGGTGTCCACTCAAGTGACCGATGAACAAAGGGGGGCATGGGGAACTAGTGAGTTTTAAAAGGTTGACTTTCAATTAAAATATCACAATTTAAAGGTATTTGGGGGTATTTAGGGCTCTATTGTTTCCACAGAGCTCTGATGCATGACACGGATCTTGACCATGTTCTTCTGTCCTTCAGAGCTCTGCTGGGATATGCTGCTGAACCTCTCAGTGCGAGTGAAAACATTGATTTGTTGTGCAGAGAATCAAGAAAAAGGCCAAAACACATTTTTAACACTTTACAATTTTAACAACATTGGGTGAAGGGCGACACTATCAGTTTGACCAGACAATTCAAACAGTGCACTTCAAACAGTGCTCTGTACATCTGAAGGAAACACAAAAATGTAGTAAAAATGCCAAAAGGCTACCAGCCCAACCAGAATGTTTGTGGAACATAACAATAACTAAACAATTTCTTGAAAATATAATAAAAATGTGATTCCTTAATATTATTTTCATTTGGTGCATACAACTTTGTTAAGAGAGTGTGAAAGGAGTTTTCATGAGTCGTAAAACCTTGACATAATTTGAAGTCATTACTAAGGTAAAAAACAGTAATGGAGTTAGATAGTTGACCACTGTCTCATCATTACATATATAGTTAGGTCCATATATATTTGGACACTGACAATTATTTTGCGTGCCTCTGTATGCCACCAGTGACTAATAATTAAAATGAAACAATTAAGGTGAAATTAAAGAGTAGATTTTTAGCTTTAATACACATGGGGTTAAACAAAAAATATTGCAATTCACATTTGGCACAAGTTGATCTTAGTTTTAGCCATCCAAAAATTGCTTTTTCAGAACTGGTCTGGCTTTTTTCTATTTCGTCTATTCTGTCTATTTTGTTCTATTTAGTCTATTTAGTCTATTCTTGTTTTTTCGTTTTTGAACCTTGTGATGAACCCTCTATGCTCTTGTGACATACAGTATCTACCTCCTGGAGAGTGTTCTTCAGTTGGCTGGATGTTGTGAAGGGGTTTTCTTTACCGTAAAGAGGACCCTCTTGGTGCTGAGCTCTCTGGCGCGTTATTTTTGCTGTTTTGCTCCCGTTTTGACCCCCCTAGAATGCATTCGCGAACAGACGGTCCCCTACATTTTGGTACCCAAATGTTGACAGGCCTATCACCTGCATGGTGTGCAAATACCACATTTAGAATAATCTCCAGACATTTTGGATGTTTCGTTTATGAAGAAATGATGAATGTAGAACGTGACAAAAAAAATGGATTACACTCTTAAAAATAAAAGTGCTTGAAAGGTTTTGCACAGATGCCAGAGAAGAACCATTTTTGGTTGCACAAAGAACCATTCAGTCAAAGGTTCTTTAAAGAACCATCTCTTTCTTATTTTTTATAATCTGAAGAACGTTTTTCCTGAAACAGAAAGATTCTTCAGATGTTAAAGATTCTTCCATGGCATCAAAGAACATTTTGAAGCACCTATCCCTTTCTGTCGGTCTCTCAACGTTGTGTCGAACCGACAGATGGGGTTCGTCCCTGAGAACCAATCGCTTCCGACTACTTAGAAAAGGCCAATGAAAATTGGCGAATGAAATTTGCATGCCGGACTCCGTCCCCGGAAATCCGGGTATAAAAGGGAGACGGCGTGCTTCATTCATTCACCTTTTGTTCTTCGGAGCCTTCGCTTGTGAAGATCAACTCTCGCTACTACTTAGCAACTCCAGATTGCCGGTTCTACGACTTGGTGCAGCGGACGGTCCCTTCCTGCAGCGACTTCCCCTGGGCGTCTCGGCGGTTCCAGAGGTGTTCGAGCTAGCAGACGGTGCCACACCTCGTCCAGCCACCTCGTCTGCTTCCCGTTCCGTGACGGCAGGACTACGGCCCTGCCGCCCGCTACGGCGAGCAGCGAGGGTGATATGAGGATTACTGTGAGCGCTAATCCGTCAGCCACTGGCTCGCAGACTGTTCGCACCTCGTCTTGCTCGTCTGACCGTTCCCGATGAGACGGACCGCCGTCTTATTCCTCAATCACGTATCGGACACGGTACGTGATGATGAGATGTCTGTTGCAGCATCGGAGGGTGACGTACTGGCATCAGACTCCGACGATTCCTTGAAGCTCCCTCCCTCGGGGGGTCGAGATCAGGAAGAAGCGGACGTCGAAATGTCAGCCATGCTTTCCCGGGCCGCCGGCGTTGGGTTGCAGTGCCCGCACTGCCTCTCCCAATGCTCGCGGCTGGATACATGGTACCTCGGGTTTGAGAGCGGCTCCATGCCGTACTCGCCCCAGTGCCGTGTTTCCCCGGAAGTGCATGAGGAACTTAGTACGACCTGGAACGCCCCCTTCGGCGCGTGCACGTCAACTAGTTCCTTCACCCTTTCTTCCCTCGATGGTGGGGCAGCTAGAGGATACGTCAAGGGTCTGGCGATGTCCACACATGTGGTCCAGGAGAGACACCTCTGGCCAAACCCTGCACAGATGGGTTGCGAGAAAGTCCGCTTTCTCGACGCACCCATCTCGCAAGGGGGGGCTGTTTGGTGATACTGCCGAGCCACAGTTCTCGACAGTAAAAGGAGCAGATAGAGGATATCAAGCATATCCTCCTCCGCCGCGACTCGGCCGCCCCCTGGCCGTCAAGATCCCGTGCACCCTCTGCTTCCCAGCAGCCCTGGTCCTCTTCGACACTCCGGTTCCGGTGCCCCCACTCGGCGACCCCCCGGGAGATGTCGAAGAGGAGACCACCACCCCATCAGCGGCCCTCATGGGAACACCCGAGGGAGATCGAGAACACCTTATGGGCCCGACCCCAGCCATTCCATTGCTGGTTGGTCGATCCGGGACGGTTCCTGCCTCATCCCAACTACCCACTTCTAAAGGTTTTTCTCTCTCTCTCTGGGTGTTTATCACAGCCGCTCTCACCCTCTACTCGACGGTGTTCGGCAACTCGATGTTGCGTCATGGCGAGGCGCAACATCGAATGTACATTGCAGCCCTCAGCACTCTCAAATCGACGGTGCGTGGAGCTGCATCGCCAGGCAGGCGAACCAGCAGAGCCAGTCTTCTTCCCGGGGGCCCGCCCCCGGTGAGAGACCCGCACTGCCAGCCATCGAACCACCCCCCGGGGGGTCGATGAAGCAGATCTTACCCTTAGTCCCCCTGTCGCGGTCCCTGGGAGCTTGGCTCGAGCTTCCCACACTGGTCACGGTGGCTGAGGAGAATGACCCGTCTCGGCTATGCGATCCAGTTCGCCAGAAACCCGCCCAAGTTCTGGGGCATCCTCACCACCTCGGTCAGAGGCCGGGATGCTCCCGTACTACGGGGCGAGGTCACCACCCTTCGCCAGAAGTCCGTCCCCCTAGCCGAGATGTCCAAGGGGTTTTACAGCCCCTACTTCATCGTCCCCAAAAAAGGCGGGGGGTGCGCCCCATCCTAGATCTGCGTACCCTGAACAGACACCTGCACAAGCTGCCGTTCAGGATGCTCACGCAGAAGCGCATCCTGACATCTGGCAGATGTCAGGATTGGTTCTTGGCAATCGACCTAAAGGACGCTTACTTTCATGTCTCGATTCTCCCTCGTCATCGCCTGTTCCTACGGTTCGCTTTTGAGGGTCAGGCATATCAGTACAGAGTCCTCCCCTTCGGTCTGTCTCTGTCTCCACGAGTCTTTACGAAGATCGTGGAAGCCGCCCTCTCTCCCCTCAGGGAGAAGGGAGTGCGGGTACTCAACTATCTCGACGACTGGCTTATCTTGGCACACTCGTGAGATCTGTTGTGTGCACACAGGGACCTGGTGCTCCGGCACCTAGATTGATTGGGGCTACAGGCCAACCAAGAGAAGAGCAAAGCTCTCCCCTGTGCAGAGCATCCTCTATCTTGGTATGGAACTCAACTCTGTCACCATGACAGCGTGACTGTCCACAGCATGCGCCCAGTCGGTGTTGAACTGCCTGGATCATTTCAAGCAGTCAGCGGTTCCCCTGAAACTATTTCAGAGGCTCACATGGCATCCTCGGCGGCGGTGATACCCCTCGGGTTGATGCACATGAGACCGCTCCAACACTGGCTTCAGAGTCGAGTTCCCTGGAGAGCGTGGCACACCGGCAGCAGGTGGATGGTGATTACGCCTCTCTGCCGACGCACCATAACCCCTTGGTCTTCCATGACATTCCTTCGGGCAGGGGTTCCCATAGGGCAGGTTACGAGGCATGTCGTGGTGACGACGGACGCCTCCCTGCAGGGTTGGGGTGCAGTGTGCAACGGGCACGCAGTGTCGGGGCTTTGGACGGGCCCCCGCCTGCGCTGGCATATCAATTGCCTGGAGTTGTGGACCGTGCTACTCGCACTGAAGAGGCTGCAACCTCTCGTGCAGGGCAAGCACGTGCTGGTCCGGTCGGACAGCACTACGGCAGTAGCGTATATCAATCGTCAGGGTGGCGTTCGCTCACTGCAGTTAACACGACTCGCCCGACGCCTCCTCCGGTGGTGTCAGCAGGTGACCCGCTCCCTGCGTGCCACGTATATCCCAGGCGACCTGAACCAGACAGCCAATGCGCTCTCTCGTCAGTCGACGCCTCGCGGAGAGTGGCGACTCCACCCCCGCGCAGTCCAGCTCATTTGGGTGCAGTTCGGGCAGGCCCAGGTAGACCTGTTCGCCTCCCTCGAAACCACCCATTGCCCGCTTTGGTACTCTCTGACCGAGGGACCCCTCGGCATGGATGCCCTAGCGCACAGCTGGCCGCGGGATAAGCGGAAGTACGCCTTCCCCCCAGTGAGCCTCATTGCACAGACCCTGTGCAAGGTCAGGGAAGAGGAGCAGCAAGTGTTACTCGTTGCGCCACACTGGCCCAACCGGACTTGGTTCTCGGAGCTAATGCTCTTGACGACAGCTCCCCCCTGGCCGCTTCCCCTGACGAAGGACCTGCTTTCCCAGGGGAAGGGCACGTTATGGCATCCCAGGCCAGATCTCTGGAACCTCCATGTCTGGCCTCTGGACGGGACGAGGAGATCCTGAGTGGTCTGTCCCCAGCGGTGGTAGCTACCATTTCTCAGGCTAGGGCACCTGCCACTAGGCGACTGTACGCCTACAAGTGGCGCCTCTTCTCGACCTGGTGTGCTTCTCGAGGAGAAGACCCACGGAGTTGTGCGATCTGGTCCGTGCTGTCCTTCCTACAAGAGAGACTCGAGACTAACCTCTCCCCCTCCACACTGAAAGTGTATGTAGCCACCATTGCCGCTCATCACAACTCAGTTGCTGGGAAGTCTCTAGGGCAGCACGACTTGGTCATTAGGTTCCTAAAGGGTGCTAGGAGGCGCAATCCGCCTCGTCCGCGCTCCATACCCTCTTGGGACCTGGATGTAGCCCTGACAGTTCTCACCAGGCCCCCCTTCGAGCCCCTAGGGGATGCCGCTCTTCCTCATCTCACGATGAAGGTGGTTCTCCTTATGGCGCTCGCCTTCATCAAGAGGGTAGGGGACCTACAGGCATTCTCCGTGTCCCCTGACTGCCTAGAGTTTGGACCCAGGGATTCTCACGTTATCCTGAGACCTCGGCCCGGCTACGTGCCCAAGGTTCCCATCGCTCCTTTTCGGGACCAGGTGGTGAACTTACAGGCGCTCCCCACTGGGGAGGAAGACCCAACCCCGTCCGTGTTGTGTCCAGTACGCGCACTGCGCCTTTACTTAGACCGCACGCAGAGCCAGGAGCTCTGAGCAGCTCTTTGTCTGTTTTGGAGATCAGCAGGGAGGGCTGTCTCAAACAGAGTTTGGCGCACTGGATCATGGACGCCGTCGCTATGGCGTACCTGTCCTAAGATCGCCTACGCCCACTGGGTGAGAGCTCTCTCCACACGGAGTACAGCCTCCTTGTGGGCACTGGCTCGAGGCGCCTCTCTGGCAGACATCTGCAGAGCTGCGGGTTGGGCTACACCCATCACCTTCGCAAGGTCCTACAGCCTCCGCATAAAACCGGTATCGGCTCGAGTCTTGCAGTCAGGCAAGACTGGCGGCCGGTAGGGTGTACGCCTATGACAGTACCTTCCCCCTTTCTTCTAAGGGGGTCAGTGTACTAACTAGCCTCCCTTCTTCCCCCACTGGGTGAAGAACAGGCACTCCATCCATCACTAGTAAGCACCTCCTGCGGGCGGGCTGGGCAGAGCAGCCCTGCCCCTTAGCCCGGGTATCTCCGGAGTTATTCGCAACATAGCTCTAACCGGACCTAGTGCTACCAGACGTTGCAACCCCCCAGTAGGGCGGTTCCGTCTGATGTATCCTCATGCTGGTTCCCACCTTGGTAACCCTTGACCTCCCCAGGTGGACCTCCACCTCGCGGTTTACTCTTCCACATTAACGGGATGGCTGTTGAGCGTGTCCCCAGCTTTAAGTTCCTGGGGACCCATATTTCGGAGGACCTGTCCTGGACCACCAACACTTCCAGCCTGGTCAAGAAGGCTCACCAGCGCCTCTTCTTCCTGAGGACCCTGAAGAAGAACCAACTGTCTTCAGCTATCCTGGTGAACTTCTACCGCTGCGCAGTAGAGAGCATCCTAACCAACTGTGTCACAGCCTGGTATGGGAGCTGCTCTGTTGCAGAGCGCAAGGCACTGCAGCGGGTGGTGAAAACCACCCAGCGCATCACAGGGACTCCACTTTCAGCCATTGAGGACATCCAGAGGAAACGCTGTCTGTGTCGAGCTCGCAGCATTTTTAAGGACTCCTCTCACCCCGCCCACAGACTGTTTTCTCTCCTACCTTCTGGCAGGCGCCTCAGATGCCTCCGGACAAGGACTAGCAGTCTGAGAAACAGCTTTTTTCCCAGAGCTGTCTGCCTATTGAACTCTACCCCCCGCTGATTCCACAACCCCCTCATATACCTCTACTTAATGCTGCTATATTGTTTTGTTTATTGCACTACAGGCCTGTCAAGTGCACGACTGGACTGTCTACACATGTACTACATGTTTACTTGCTCTACCGGACTATTTATACATATACTGCATCATTTGCACTCCAGTACTATGTACTAATGTTATTTGCACTACTGGATTATTACACATATACCGCATCATCTGCACTCCAGTACTGTGTACTGAATACTGCAATAACTCATCTACTGCACTGTTTACTTTAACTTAATAGCTGCTTTCCATAATTTATGCACACTTTATATTCATTGCACTACTGTTCTGCATAGTCTAATTTATATTGTACATATCCATCAGTAAATTTATGTTTTCAGTAAATAGCCATCTGTATATAATGGTCATAGTACATTCCCACTTGTAAATTCTTCATAATTTTGCTTTATCCTGTATTTATGTATTTATGCACAACTGTATATCCTGCACTTGCTTATTGCACTTCTGGTTAGACCTAAACTACATTTCGTTGCCTTGTACTTGTACATGTGTATTGACAATAAAGTTGAATCTAATCTAATCTAATCTTCAGCCGCACTTTCTTCCCATGAGTTCTCCCCCATCGGTGAGACCATGTTGGTATCTCCACTAGACTCCTCCCTGCGGTAGGAAGTGGTCTCTGTAGCGCATCCCCCACTTGAGGAAGTAGCGCTTACCCAGTGGCCTTACGGTTCCGGGCGGCTTCTCGCTGTTAGAGAAACAAGGCCGCCGCCTGTGAGGCCGAAGGTAGGGGCCTTCCCACCTTTCAAGAAAGCTCTGGGACCCCCTACCTACCCACTGGTAGGTTACAATTTCACGGTAGCGCTCACGGCTGACACGCCCAGGCCAGTCACCGTCGCTTCGTTGAGATTGTGACAGGGCACAGTGTTATGGCGTTTTCCATTGGAACCCCATCTGTCGGTTCGACACAACGTCGAGAGACCGACAGAAAGGGAACGTCTCGGTTACGTTTGTAACCTCGGTTCCCTGATGGAGGGAACGAGACGTTGTGTCCTCCTTGCCACAACACGTGCTGTCCTCTGCAGCAGTCGTGAGAGGTCTCAGGCTCCTCAGAACAAAGGTGAATGAATGAAGCACGCCGTCTCCCTTTTATACCCGGATTTCCAGGGGCGGAGTCCGGCATGCAAATTTCATTCGCCAATTTTCATTGGCCTTTTCTAAGTAGTCGGAAGCGATTGGTTCTCAGGCACGAACCCCATCTGTCGGTTCGACACAACGTCTCGTTCCCTCCATCAGGGAACCGAGGTTACAAACGTAACCAAGACGTTTTTAAGAGTGTATGGCATAATGTACAGTATGTACAGTAAAAGGTTGACGTCAAAACCTTTCTACAACATTGTGAAAATGCCTCAACCTCTGTCGATTTAAGTACGTTAGATGAAACATTATCACAACCTTTTTGTGTTAAGTAGAATGTATTTCATCATGTGGACAGGAATGCCCGGGAGGTTTGATTCACAGACGTTAGTTCAGAGCGAGAGATGTGAGTCACAGTGAGTGTGTGGAACTGCAGGTTTAATTCATCAGTGAGGATGTGATGTGATAAGTATTTATTGAGCCGTAGGCTGAAACTGTACCTTTGAATGTATTATCAGATTCACACCCTCTATATTGCTATATCTTTCTATTAACAGATTACTCTCACAGTGGTGTTAGATCTTCACACACCATTTAAACTAATTTATTTCACTCATTTTCTTTCTTTCTTAGCTGTCCATGACATGTACAGCAATAATATACTGTAAATACATCTAGATTGAGTAATCAACTAGATTGAGTGAACAAAGATTGAGTGTTTGTCCATTACCTTTTGTAAACCGGATAACAACTTCCAAACCATTCATAGGAATTTATTTAAGAAAACGCAGGTCCCTATACAGCTTTTAGTTATTTAATATAGTGTAACAACAATGCATTTTAATGTGGTCAAACTAATATCATTAAAGAAAAAAGTCAACATCTGGAGGGTCTGCAATGTATACTAAAGCTAAGTGCTTAACCACATGTTGTGTTATAATTAGTTTACCTGCTTACGCCCTTCATCGCCACAAAGGTGCATGTGCTGTCATCCACAGTTACTTTAATAAAGGAAATACAGTAAAGCACTTTCATTTTGCAGAAGAGCATACAGTAAATAGGTAAAACGACTGTGTCATTTATTTAACGTGCATTTTTACATTTAACAAAAATAAAAATAAAAATATATTACATTGACATAACCTGAACAACCAATTTCATTAAATTTAAAAAATGCAAGACTACAAAATATTGTTAGTGTCTAAATTAGTGACTGTGTGTGGTGGTTAACCCCATCCTTAATACATGAACTTAATACATAAAAGAAAAAGTTCAATCAGCTTGCTTATCTATTCGAGTTAGGGTTATGTGAATGATTCATGTTGAGTTACAGTAATGACACTGATCATTTCACCCAAATGTTAATCAAATGTATGGAGCTGTCTTGTGCTTGGATAAATGCTGAGACGATTCTGAAAAAAGAATGCTGGGGGGGTGTAAGGAGTGAACAGTCTGGACATCAGTGGCTGCATTTGTTTACATCCATAAGTCTGTGCACATCGTGCCCTAGCTGGTTTACCTATGGGATGTGTTGCCACTGTCCCATCTGCTGCCTACATCTGGAGTGCACTTGGACTCGCCCCAAACGCTGGCTGGAAGTTCTGTGCTGGCTCAAGGAAAGTGGGGAAGGAAAGAGTGAAGTAAGGCAACTGCTAGTTTATCAGGACAACATCAAGCATCTCAGTGTCAGGAAATTACATCCTGCTTAAATCACAGATTCATGTGCAAGATCTGCAGTGCCTGTAAATTGGATGAAGGCTATTAACAGAGATAGGGTTTTTGTCAGTTGGTGTTGGAGGACTTACCTGTGAGTTGAGCTAATTGACACTCCATGACAGTAAACAGATGATTAGGCTGATCCTGAGAGCCGCTGATCCCTGGCTGATAACTCTGACAGCTGAATGTGAGCCTGCTTCGAGCCCTTTCTAAAGATGCGTTCGCTTGGGTGGAACTGGCACGGAGATGCAACATTGTGTAGTTATTTGAAAAGCTATCTGAAGTGGGATTAGTATGGGATTTAAGAAACACATCAAAATTGTTTTGTAGAGAAATGAGAGAATGAGAGATTTTGGGAACAGCAAAGTGTTGCAGTTGCACTTTTATCAACTTAAAATAGTTTTTTTGGGGGAGGTTATTTCCACAACACAGTTGCAAATTTGGGTTTCCTATAGTACTTGGTACAATTAAGTATGCGTCAACCACATTAGGGTTGTCAGATCTCTTTAAAAAATGCTGCCCTATGGCCTAACAAAACTAGCCCAAATGACCCCAGCCTAAATTCCAAAACTCAATGTTATGCATTACACACAATAGGCCTCATTCATGAAACATTCATAAATATATGAGTAAATTCAGAGTAATTTGCGCGTAAAACAGACCTCGAAAACTTTCCCCCGGATTCACAAATACTTCGTAAACGTCAGATTTCGTAGTAAAATGTGTGTATGTTAATGAATTCCAATCATTCGTAAACAGGGCGTGCATGCACACAATTAGCATTATGTGGCGAACCACAAGTAATATGAGAGGAGACATTCACCAAGGTGTACTGTACCTTTAAGGGAGGGAGGAGTTAGTTTGGTTGTTCCTGTTTTGTGATGTGTGTGCTGTGGTTTTACTTGACTCGCTGTTCGGTGTGAGAGTTATATTAAAGTGGAGAATAAGCGGACCCGACACATCTTCGTTTTCGTCTCCTCGTTTATTGCACTCCACACTCCTATGAATTACAGCTACGCAAATTACGTATCTCGGAATGCTGGACTTCATTCTCTGGTTTAGCTACATTATATTGCATAAATGCATAAGAGACTAATTGGCTTTATGCTTACCAATAAATTAAATGGTTAAACTATGTCCACCAAAGCGTTTCTAGCCATCTGAATTAATACCCGGTGATCTTCTGAAAACGACCAGCTGGTGGCGCTTGAGAACGGTTTGGAGGCACTGCACGTTATTCCGGAGATGCGTTGGTTGAAATATCCGCAACAGTTATCCTACTTGTTACTAATATCTTATTTTGAAGAATATTTCTGAATATGAAAATGCAGTAATAATATTAACTTCTACATGTTGTGTATGATGGTTGGTCAGTGTAGTGTTTGTCCTGCCTTTTCTCCACTGTGATTGGACAGCTGAGTAAAAAAGGACAGTGACGAGCTCTGTGTTTTACCTAAAGTTAAAAAGTACAAAAATAATTAAAGACAGGGCAAAATAACTCGTGAAATATTGTTATGATACACAATGCATCAAAATGCAGTGTCATCAGTTTGTCTAAAAGATTACAGAACGTTACATGCGGTTTTACGCACCATTACACGCGGCATGGAGCAGGTGTACATTTCTTTCGTACCATCTAATATTTAGAAAATACGAACATTTTCATGAATCCGAAAATTGATGTTAGAATGACTTTACCAACGATTTACACAACAATTTGTTCTCCTCGTGTTTCATGAATAAGACCCAATGTCTTTAACATTAATGTAGGCTATTAGTAATCATAGACAGTCAGTTTAATAAATAACTTATGACCATAGTTTAAAAAATAACATCTAACTGAACTCAACATAAACTTGCAACAATTTAAAAGTAAAAAACATGTACGTGGCAATTGGACTACTATATAATATACTCTTATATACATTAGTGCTTCTGCTTTTTCCAGCCCCTCCCCTTCTCGGTTAATGCATTATTACTCCCATAGGTGCGAGAAAGAGATTTGCTAAAAGACTCAGATGGCTGTAAATGTAAAACACTTTAATTATCATTGTAAAAGGATGTAATGTGTTTTCTTTTCAGCAAAGTGCAACCAAGTCTATGTATTATGCATGTTCATGGTACAATAAATCAGATCAGTGAACCCATAGACAACACTTTCATCACCAGCTTTACAATTTAAAAAACAAGCTGGTTGAACAGTCCTAAAGGGGTGCCGCGCCACATCACGTCTAGGACCGCTCACAGGCATTGCACACTGATTAATATATCTTACAGTCTCTGGTGTAGTTAATTTTTACATGAAATAAGATTTTATACAAATTACATGCAATTTAATGTTAAATTATGTGTGTGGCAGTTTTAGCAGAGTGCCAAACGCCGCATGGTGCATCCGGTGTATGTACTGTCAAAGAAAACAATGTGTTTGAATTTTAGAGATATGGCGTGTTGCTGCGTCTCCAGTGTGTAACCCCCTTATATCAGTGTCAAACCAGTACCAACCACCAAAAAAGATCCTCAGCCAACATTAAAACTTACTGCTGACTAACACTTTTTCTGCAACAGTTTCACATTCTTATGCAACACCGTATTTTCCACCCTTGACCGTGTCATCGTATCCTACTATCTACAAAGTCGAAGGAGTTCAGGTGTTTATCTTCTTCATTTACTTCAAGAGAAGAATTCAGCTAGAAGCAAAGAAACATCAAAAACCTTGTTCTTACATCAAATCAAATCACTTTTATTGTCACATCACTACAGCACAAGTGCTTTGGTGAGTGAAATTCTTGAGAGCGTGCTCCAGATAGTGCAGAAACAATTTACATATATACAGTACTATTTACATACTTACAGACTTATACAGATGACAGTGCAGTGCAATATACACATACTGTACATCAGTACACACAGTGTACTATTACACATACTTATAGCTATCAATAAACATTATACACCATATGTACACATTCTGCATTATGTACACATATATACACACAATAATATGCGAAGGTGCAGCAAATTATATATAAACTGGATACGCGAATGTCATGGATGTTCATTGGATGGTATCCAGTGGTATCCAGTGGTAGCAGATAGATTGTTGTATTAGTGCAGTGTGTACGCGTAGTCCAGTTTGAACTGTGTTAGAGTTGCAGTGTGTGGCATACCGTAAAGTGGGAGTATGCTGTAGGGTGTATTAGTTCTTACTGTTCATTAGCCTGATAGCCTGAGGGAAAAAGCTATCCCTCAGTCGGATAGTGCGGGATCGGATGCTGCTGAAACGTCTCCCTGAGGGCAGCAGAGAGAGCAGTATGTGGGACGGGTGGCTGGAGTCACTGATGATCCTCTGGGCTTTCCTTATACACCGCCTGGTGTAGATGTCCTGGAGGGAGGGAAGCTCACCTCCCACAATGCGGCGGGCAGTTTGCACAACCCTTTGCAGAGCTTTGCGGTTGCCAGCTGTGCTGTTTCCTAACCAGGCGGAGATGCAGCCGGTCAGGATGCTCTCCACAGTTCAGGTGTAGAATGTTCTGAGGATGCTGGGGCTCATTCCAAACTTCCTCAGCCATCTCAGGAAGAAGAGGTCCGCTCACACAGTCCGCTGTGTGAGCGGACCATGTGAGATCCTCAGTGATGTGAACGCCGAGGAACTTAAAGCTGTTTACCCGCTCCACAGGTGTCTTGTCGATGGTGATGGGTGTGTTCTCTGCTCTATCTCCTGAAGTCCACCACCAGCTCCTTGGTCTTGTCGATGTTGAGTGAGAGGTGGTTCTCCTGACACCATTTAGTCAGGGTACTCACCTCCTCTCTGTAGGCCGTCTCATCGTTGTCAGTGATCAGGCCTATCACCGTTGTGTCGTCAGTGAATTTGACGATCACGTTGGAGCTGTGTGTGGCTGCACAGTCATGTGTGTACAGGGAGTACAGGAGTGGGCTGAGGACGCAACCCTGAGGAGCACCAGCGTTGAGGGTCAGTGGGGATGAAGTTTTGTTGCCCATTCTCACCACCTGACTTCTGCCTGTCAAGAAGTCCAGGATCCAGCTGCACAGAAATCTGTTCAGTCCCAGAGTCTGAAGCTTCGCAACCAGTGTGGCAGGCACGATGGTATTAAATGCAGATCTGTAGTCCACAAACAGCATTCTCACATAAGTGTTCTTGTTTTCCAGGTGGGAGAGAGCAGTGTGCAGGGTGAAGGCAATAGCATCGTCTGTGGATCCAATCATTGATCCAAGCCCTCTTCATCTAAGTGAGTGTTGGAGGCTTTTTCTGGGTGGTGGGATCAGAACAAACAGAACAAACGAACTCACCTACTATGAGTTCGTCTTAAACCATTCTGAGGGTTTAAGAGTAACATCAGCAAGCAGTAAAGCCAGTAACACTCCCAGAATGCTCAGGGATGTAGCCTACTGCACCAGTTACAGAATTTTTTACTGTGCTGACTTTGGTAAAACTCTGTGGTTACTTTCTGTGATAGTTAACATATTATAAAGTAATAGTTTTGGTCCTGGATAATAATTGGCTTATACAGTATTCTAGCCATGCTATAAGGCAAGACACACTACCAGATAGAATGAGAAACACCTGTGAATCTATCCACTGCATACATTATATCACAGCCCCAATAGATGCCAAATTTTAACCTTAGTCATCTTAAGATGAAATTGCTTTACACAGTAATTGCTGGAAGTTTTGTAGCTTTATAAACAAAAATCATTGGTATTAGACTGTACAGCCCATCCTGTTTCTCTACCTACATGACACCCTGACACACTGGTTATTGTGTCCGGTATGAAATCTATTTGTTCTCTTTAAGCTATTCCTACCAAGTTGTTCAAGAATGTTTTGCACTATGTTTTCCCTAGTGTCATTATTAATAGCTCCTTGCAAAATAGCTCCATTAGAGATTACTCAGATCTTCATTCCAGCTATAACTGTTCCAAAATAACAATTAAAAGCTGGACAGGGCTTTTCGGTTTATCCTCTATAACTTTGGAACATGTTACCATTAAAGGCACACCATGTAAGATGTTTACATTCAAATATCCAAAAACCACTAGTACAGTAGAACCATTTTGTTTACATGGATACTTTCATTATTCCAAATTCTTTCAGCAATGTTTGAATCCAAATATGTTTTTGAAGTTAAAGTCACAGTTAACCAGCCCCTGTACATAATTATTGCAGTTATTGGCAGATGTCCACCCGAAAATACACAGTTTTGTAGGACAACTGAGGATGTCTGTTTGGTCCATCTCCAAGCAGCAGTTCAGAAAGTCTCCACACACTTGCTGCACACCAGAGTGTCTAGAGCAGTTAAAATTCAATAAAAGTAATTTCAAACTGATGTTTACTGGCTTTCGGGGCTTATATTACCGCAGTTCGCTCGACAGCCCAAACCACGCTTGACGATGAAATTTTATGCCAAGAGACATGACCTCGTCCCCATTCGGGCCAGCCACCCAGAGGCACTACAGCCTCAGAGGTTGTTGCTATCATCTTGTGAGGGCGCCTAAGGCAGACTGGGTCTATACATGCCCTCTTTCTTTCATAGCTGTGATCGCTAGGAAGAAGAGAAATAAGACTGTGTCTTGAGGACCTACTATGAGAAAGATAAGAGAGAAAGAGAGATAAAGAGGGAGCCATCTTGATTAATTGAGACAGAGCTGACTTACTGCAAGTCATTAAGTCGCCACTGGGATGAGTGCGTGTCACTTTTCATTTGACTCAATGACGAATTCCACAGACTTCTATCATATCTCTCCATCTCTCTTGTTTTCTCACTTTGTTTTTCCTTTCCTCTCTGTAATCACTGCTCACAAAGCTCTTCATTTGTCAGCTCTAATAGTGACTATGGATCTTCATTAAGCACAAGAGTGTATTTCTGCAGGGCCTGGATAAATCAACGCCTTTTCTCAAGTTTGTGTCAGAGGTTAAAGAGATATAAATGAGGGCTGCTGAGATTGGGGCCGGTGCATATAACAGTGAGGATCAATGATTTTCAATTAGACAATGACCATATTCTGTATTTTGCATTTTTCATGTAATGCAGTTTCTCTGGGCTCATTTCAAATGCTTCCTTATAGAGTGCAAGTCATGCATTTAAAAACTTTTCAAACGATACTTTGGAAGGGAATTTTCTTTAGTAATTTGGACGACCAGTGTAAAAATAGGATGTCAGCTCTTAGGATTTGAATAATTTATTCAATTCAATTTTATTTATATAACGCTTTTCACAATGTGCATTGTTCCAAAGCAGCTTTACAGGAGAAAATAAGAAAAACTGAAAAACACACAAAAAAAGGTAAAACACAGTACAGTGCATGGTGTTTATAGAACAAGTAAGATTATTCTAGTAAATAATATCTAATAAATGCAGTCTCCCGGTGGTATATTTAGCATATTTTGCATTAATTGAATGCTTGGCTGAAAAGATGTGTCTTTAATCTAGATTTAAATTGGGAGATTGTGCCTGACCCTCGAATAGTATCGGGAAGGCTATTCCAGAGTTTAGGTGCTACGTATGAGAAAGCTCTACCCCCTTTGGTGGATTTAGTTATTCTAGGTGTTATCAAAAGTCTGGAGTTTTGAGATCTTAGAGAGCGATGGGTTGTAGTGTGGTAGAAGCTATGTTATGTAGGTAGGGGCTAAACCTTTTAAGGCTTTATAAGTAATTAAAAGAACTTTAAAGTCAATACGATACTTAATGGGTAACCAGTGAAGGGTTGATAACATTGGGGTTATGTGATCGTATTTTCTGGACCTGGTTAGAACTCTGGCAGCTGCATTCTGAACTAACTGTAGTTTGTTTATTGATGTTGCAGGACAACCACTAAGTAGTGCATTACAGTAGTCAATTCTTGAGGTCACAAATGCATGAATAAGCTTCTCTGCTTCAGCCACACATAAAATATTTCTCAATTTGGCAACATTTCTAAGGTGGAAGAAGGCTGTTTTTGTGACATTTGAGATGTGATTTTTAAATGACAGGTTGCTGTCTAATATAACAGGTTGCTGTCTAATATAACACCGAGGTCTTTAACTGTATTTGTTGGAGTAACAGTGCAGCCTTCAATTTGCAGGTTATAATCCTGTTGGATTATAAGGATTATATTATAAAGTTGGAAGGAATCATCTGGTCTTGATGAGATATATATGAGTATCATCTGCATAACAGTGGAAGCTAATTCCATGTTTTCTAATAATATTTCCAAGGGGCAGCATGTATCCCTGATGTAAAACCGATCCCTGAGGTAATCCATAATTTACTTGCGTTAGATTTGATGATTCCCCATTTAAATGGACAAATCCATTGTAGTGCCTGTCCCTGAATACCTGTATAATTGTGTAAGTGATCTAGAAGTATTTTATGGTCTACAGTATCGAACGCAGCACTAAGGTCGAGCAGGACTAGGGGTGAGATGTTACCTTTATCTGATGCTATAAGCAGGTCGTTTGTTTAATTTTAACAGTTTCAGTACTACGATGCGGTCTAAAGCCTGACTGAAATTTTTCGTGTATGTCATTATTTTGTAAGAAAGAGCACAACTGAGTGGACACTACTTTTTCGAGTATTTTAGACAGGTAAGGGGGATTTGAAATCGGTCTATAGTTTTCTAGTTCATTGGGGTCTAAGTTTGGTTTCTTGATAAGAGGCTTAATGACGGCCAGTTTAAAGGCTCCTGGGACATGGCCTAGATTAATTGACGAGTTGATAATGTTATGAATGGGCTCAATTGCAATGGGTAATAACTCTTTTAATAATTTAGTTGGTATGGGGTCTAATAAGCAAGTTGTAGGTTTAGATGTTGCAATAAGTTTAATTAAATCTTCCTGTTTTATAGGTGAAAAGCACTGTAGCCTTTCTTTTGGGGTGATGGTTGGTACTAATTCATAGGACAGACTTGGAGGTTGAGTTTTTACTATTTTGTCTCGTATGTTTTCAATTTTCTCTGTAAAAAAAATCATGAATTCATTGCTACCAAGGTGCGGCGGAATAACCAGGTCAGGTGATGTCTGTTTATTTGTTAATTTATTACTTTCAAAACAATAACAAAATAATTGAATAAGTCACATTGGCTTGCTGAAACGGCCTAGTAGAAAATCATTCTTAACAATGATTGGCTGAAAGAGAAAAATGATCAAGTTCAGTCATGAAATTGTTGGAGCTCGGGTTCAAATTGTTTATTGTACTGTGATCCGCCATCCAATCAGCTTGCATAGCTTCAAACGGTTTGTCGTTCAAATAACAAAGACAATGCATGCTTCTTCTACCGCTTCATTTAAATAGTCTTTTTAGCATGCTCTAAGCAGTATGACCATTACCCACCTCCATCCCCGGCTCCATATGAGTAGGTCTATATACGAGGGATATTGTACAGCAACATCAATTGAATCTTACAACTTCATACTTCCAGAAAGACCAAATATGTACAAGTCATGTTGATTGACATGCTAAAATGAATTCTTATAGTTGTTAAGACTGAATTGTTAGTATTAGACATTATATATATATTTTTAAATTTATGATAAGTCTTTCTATCACCATAAACAATGCGTCAAAACAGTTCTGAAACTATTAAACACGCAGATTAGAACAGTTTTGAATTTCTATTTTCAATTCTGTTAATATATTAGTGGAAGAGATTTTTATTGGAAGCTCTTGACCTGTAAGTAAGGGCACAGTCTGTCAGTGCGAACCACTTCCTCTAAAGCTATAAAACCACTTTGGGCTTCCTGCTCTTCTTTGTGCATTGAGTGTGTTTGTGTGGGTCCCTAAGGACATGAAGGTGCTTGCGTCCATCACCTTGCGTTAGCCCTGAGTGCACATGACAGCTGACCAAGGCCGGACTTACCATTGGCCTTGACTGGGCACCAGCCCAGGGGCCCCGCCCTTCAGGGGCCCCGCCTGCTCTCGTTCATTTGATTTGTTTAGTTATATGCCAATCATTTTATTTTTCATTTAAACTTTGTGCATTGGCCTACGAAGGTTCAATAGCACTGCCTTATGTAAGGAATGATGTCGTTTAATTGGCTAAATGTTCCGTCAGTCATGTTGGCGTTTCCTGATTGGTTATTTGTGGATTCTATCCATCATGTTTTCTCTAGTTGAAACCTGTCTGCTTGTGCTCGTTAAGACGCTTGTTCTAATGGCTGACAAGCGCAATCGCAGTGCCGCGCTTAAAGAAAACCAAAAACTGAGAGACAAGAACGCGAAAGAACAGCATTTAGTAAATATTGATTCTTTACACCCATGGCACCACACCTTGATCTTTAGGCAGAGAATCCAGAGCATACCTGTCAACACTCCCGTTTTTCACACCCATCTCCCGCCAGGCCTCCACCCTCCGGTTTTATTTCGTTATTTCTCCTTTGAAACTCGCGGACGACGGGAGCCGGAACGCGTTCACTGGGTGGCTCTGTGGCTTGAGCCGCTGCCCATTTGCCCTCACAGGCTGGCGCCCTTTGGTAGACGAAGTAGAGTAGAGAGAATTCACATCCCCGCGAAAAACTTTCTCTGAATACACCGCTATATGATTCCACTCCGCGTTATCCGTTTGACGCTCGCTCCTCACAGTCTGTGTCCGCTCACTGAACACGACAGATCGGTTCATCCACAGGTAGATGCAGTAGAGTCTACTAGCTGTTGTTGTTGTTACACTTTCTTTGCTTTTACAAAAAACGTGTTATGAAAAGTGTTGTGTTCTGCAGACATCTCTGAATAAAAACTGGTAATATAGAGTTTATTTCTAATATTTCCCGTTCTGTGACACATAAGCGGTTCTTGTAAATAATATGCAAACACTGTTAAATCCATCCATGTAAATAAAAAATGAAAACATTCTGCTAACTAATAAACAAAGTTAAAACAACCGAACTACGGGACGCGTGAAGGGACAAACTGCTCGTGCTTTTTCAAACTGCGTTTAGATAGTTATTTCATTTCTGACGTTGAGATATCTGGCAAAATGTAAATGCTAAATTAAGATGATACCTTGCAGATATACCATTCATGGATTCATGGCCTGTGAGCTGCATTAAACAGTCTCTTAGATTTACATTTAAGAATTTGACATTAAAATGATGTTATGTTAGTCATAAAGTAATTAAAAGATTTAAAACGATTTATAACAGAGGGGTGCCATATTTGCCCAGCACAACCTCAGTTAACTAGACTTTACAAAACTATGGACTCATCTCATTATTATGAAACTATTTAAGCCATAATAAGACGTTTCATCTCATTATATGAATACAATTTTAATGTATATTTCAAACTCATACATCTGTCATATGCTTTACTGATGGAATTGCAATAGAATACGAATATATTTTAACACTTTACACCGTTGCATTTGTTAACATTAGTTAAGCATTAGATTACATGTCTGCATTTGTTAATCTTTATTTTCAGTATTTACTAATATTTTTAAAAACATTGAACATGCACCATGAACTAACATGAACAATTGTATTTGGCATTAACTAACAATAAACAAGATTAATAAATGCTGACTGTATTGTTCATCATTGGTTTCATGTTAATGCAGGGGTTCGCAAATTTTAGATCCGAGACGTATAATCTCTCAAGATCCTCCAGAAATACAGGGAGAACACACATTTGTTCCTTTTTAGTAGTTTTCTTATTATGAATCAATAAATTTAATTTTAATATACATAATGGTAGGGCTTTATGATTATGTCAAAAACTGTAGTCCCCTTGATATTGTAATGTTGATTATTAATGTTGGATTTTGCATTTAAGTATGTTTGAAACTTCCTACACACTATAAATGCACCACTTGTGGCTCCCACTGTCAAAACAAGCATTATAAACGTGTAAACCAATGAACAAGTGTCATTGTTGGTCAAAACATTTACTAATGCTAACAAACATATGATTTTAAATAGTACGGGGGCCCCGAAAACAACTCAAGCCCAGGGGCCCCCATCCTCCTAAGTCCGGCCCTGCAGCTGACCTCACCTTTATAGGGAACACAGACTAGCCCTGTGCAGCATACAAGAGACACGGCAAAGAAGAGTGTAAAGTTTTTTCTGTGCCTCTGGATTTAATTAGATTTCCGTTGGTGCAATTAGATTCATATCGCTTGGTTTGTCTTTTCCTGGGGATGTGTGTTAACACTGAATGCTCAGTCAATTTATTCCATTTGGCAAGTCTTCAGTCATCACATCTAAGGTCAGACACAACCAGTGAGTTGGAAGTCCTGCCTGGTGTTATACGGTCAGCTGCAGATGACAGACAGTCATCAGAGTGTTTTTAGCATCAGATGCAGAGTGTTTATCTACATTCACTTTCCAAACACCAAGTTTGGTCCCCATGGCTTTATGAAATAGGCTTTGATTTTTGAACCAGAGTTTTTATTCTGTTAATAGCTATTATTATGAGAAATGATCTGGCATTCACATTTGTTATTTTTTATGTGCTGATTGCGGTTGTCATCAGTGACAGTAATGGTGACAGCATACAGTAATGTTCTCACACACAGATCTGTCAAACGGGAGAAGTTTTTTCATGGGACGTCACACACGAATATGCCAACAACATCCACTGACATACCGCTGCACTTTTGGTTTCTTAAAACAAAATACTTGAGGCACAAGTTACTATGGTGGAAAACCTTTAATGTTTGAGAACTGCGCTGTATAACGATTGTCTACATTCTGCAGACGATTTTGTGTCAGGAACATTAGACCGAAGCTGCAGATATTATTTCATAATAACCTGAATCACAGGTCATATTAAGTGGTCCTTTTAGAAATTTAAATTTAAATCACACATAAAAGTGTCAGCTAAATGTCTACTTTTTAAATACATGGGCATAAATGTTGTACGTCTGAGTCCTACTCTCTGTAATCTGCTATGCCATATTTGGTGGACCTTATTACGCAGCTCTCTGGAATACTGGATTCTGATTGGTCAGTCATAACATTCTTAGATCTGTTATATCCCGATAACAACAGGTAAAACTGATAACACACTGCTCATCCTGGTACTGCGAGTCATCTTGAGTGGTACTACTTATATGTTTAAAGGGATATTTCACTCAAAAAAAATGTGTCATAAATTACTGACCTTCTAGTTGTTCCAAACCTGTATACAACTCTTTGTTCAGTTGACCACAGAGAAAGATATTATGGAGAATGTTAGCAACTGACACTTCTGGGACCTTATTGGCTACCATAATAGGAAAAATTCAAATGGTAGTCAAAGGTGTCTCAGAACTGTCAGTTGCTAACATTCTTCCAAATGTCTTTCTTCGTGTTTAACAGAACAAAAAAATTTAACAATATTGTTTCCTATTATGGTAGTCAATGATGTCCCAGTTGATGTTTGATATAAGTGGTAAAGAAATTTATTTAATAATTTGGTTACACGTGGTCGTTGTTTCGGTATTAGGCTACGAAGCTGCTTCCTTATAATGTACATCTTTGCGGAAGATAAAAAAATGTATTTTTTTATTTTAATCAAATAACAATTCAGTATTGAAATTAAGAGCCATATAAGCGTTCTTATGGTTATTACTACAAAATTAATTCTATGAAAGAGTGTAAGATAATAATTAGTCACACAAACTATCCCAAACTCGAGGTACAATTTACCAAATCACAGAATCATTGAATGAATGAGTGTTTTCCACGTTAAACCTTTTTGAAAGTCCCTGGGTTGTGGTCCAGGGGGACGGGACTACACCGGTCTGGTTTTTCTGCAGTATGTAAAACTTTAGATCAGGTTTTTTACTTATTAGAGATTCAGAACACCACATAGCACCTTTTGACCCTGCACCAAGTAAAAATCAGGCTTTAATCATTACAAAGAGCTAAGATCAAGCGCCTAACCAGGCCTACACCCATTGATTTGAAAGGATTGTTTTCCCCCACGGCACAAATGGATATGAAGTTTTTGTGGTCATTCCCAGCTATGCCGACCAAGTCTGTAGGGTTGGAAGGTAACACTTTAGAATAATGGTCCGTTGTTAACAAGTAACTATGCAGAAAGTAATAGGCAGTACTACATGAAATATATCTCTATGGATAGGCTATACTGTATATGTAGAATATATCCATTCATGTTTTGGTATTTGGCTTTTGGTATTTGTATTTATTCATAAATTAGTTTCCACAAACAACCTATTTTTTCACTTTATGTACGTTAATGTTGAGATTAGTAATTCATTGTTTTTTCTTTATTAATTGGTCATAGTTCGCAAGTAGCTGTCAATGATGGCATTTTTCTTTAGTAATTATCAAATACCAAATAAGGAACTACCTTTGTCCTAAATTAGCTATTACTTACTGCTTAGTTAATCTTGCTTCTTGCTTCTATATTAGTTAATAGTATTAAGATAAGTGTTAATGTAGTACTGCCTATTACTTTCTGCATAGTTACTTGTTAACAACGGACCATTATTCTAAAGTGTTACCGGTTGGAACAACTTGAAGGTGAGTAAATGAAGACAGAATTTTCATTTTTTTTGTGAACTTTCCCTTTCATGCCCCCCTCCACTGTTTCTTTTCTTATGAAACGATAGGTCTTCCGGACATAACATAGAGAATGTTAGAAAAAAGAATAGATGTTACCTTTGGCAAGGTCCATCTGGTGCAATTATTTTATTTTATAAAAGGGATTTTTAGGTCATTTGACCCATCTCATACTATAACTCATACCTCTAAGCAACAGTTATGATTAGACTATAAAGAAAAGAGGACGCTTATGGCCCTTATCCAAGTCATCATTTGTCACTTTAAATATTGCAATAGATATCGTAACGTAGATTTTATACCAATGTATTATCATACAGTGAGATTTTAATATTGTTACATCCCTATTATTTATACAGTATATCATATGGCAAGTAGTTTCAAAATCTTCATTGTCTATTGCCTTTTGGAGGGGGGGGGGTGTTGTTAATAGCGAATATGGAATGATGACAGGAGAACACGACTTAAACTTGATTTGAACACACATTTCACCCATGTACACCAAAGCTAAATCTACAGTATCTGGAGCACATTGGCAAGTTTGTTTATGTCAAAAAAGGTCATGGAGCTTAAAGGTCTCCTCAGACGAGCACTTTCAACAAGTTGGTATGATTTATTAGGGTCTTCGTGAAATGTCTGGAACATATTTTGCTTAAAAACACTCAATGGCTGTGTAAACAAAACCCTTCTTGCCTCGTCAAAAACAGCTATGCTCACAGCAACCCGTTTTGGTGCATGTCTCTTTAAATGATAATGAGTTACAGCGCACCCCACCCCCCTTTCGTCCAGCGTGTCAACACAACACACGTGTAGTAACTGCCATGGGCCATGGCAATGGTTTAGCTAAATAATATTTCCTGAATTCCTCTGTGGTTAGTTTCGTCCTAAACGTCTCAAATCATTCTTCCGGAGACAAAAAAAATCAGTCACAGCAAACATCCTAATGCGCTTACGTTGTGTGTGTATGCTTTCCTAAAATCCACTGCAGATCTCAGATCTGGGATTTTAGCGCTTGCCATTGACAAGTTATAACGTTACACACACAACGTTTGCTGTGACAGATTTTTCAGCCTAAGCACGAATGATTTGAGACGTTTAAAATGAAACTAACCACAGTGTTCGCCCCTGTTCATTAGCAAAACAAACAGCTTGCCGCAGCTAAACATATTAACGCACATAATGTATTAACATTCATACAGCTAAACTCCAAGTGTCCATCTGCACTTATATACAGTAAGTTTAACACTGGCTTTGAATGTTCAATTTAGCCCGTGACTGACTTAGCTCCCTTCGTTATCATATGCTAACGTTATCTTCCTAAATATACAGTAAAGTACATGTACGTCAATTCAGACTGTTGATAAATATTACTTACATCGGCAGCTTTGTCTCGTTCAGTTGGATCTCAATCTCTCTTGAGGAACAATTTTGAAGCTAATCCTGCTTGTACTGTCCCAGGTTAATAAAGCACTCAAACAAGCAGGTTTTTACTTATGATTTCTGATGGATTTCCACTAAAAATAAAATAAATCCACTCCTGTCTCTTCCGAGGTTTGGACTCTGTGCAGCAACTACACTGCATGTTGTCCACGAACTTTAGCCATGGCGTCACATACAGCGCTGTCGCTTGTGAAAACAACAATGGTGGAGCGCGGTGTGTGGAACTGTGTAGATTAAGGGGCGGTAACATTATAATAATATCCGCTTTGGACGTCACAGTCGGAGCGAAATCTGAACGGCTCGATTTCTCACATGCTTGCAGGGAAAGGCACACCAAAACAAACTTACTGGGTTCTTATTTTTTCACGTTTTCTGGGTTGCTAGATGCACCGGGGACCCAATTATAGCACTTAAACACAGAAAAGGTGGGGTTTTCATCATTTACATTAAGTAATTTAGCAGACGCTTTTATCCAAAGTGATTTACAAATTAGGCATAGCAATGGAAGCAATCAGTGCAACAAAAGGTCAGCAGTGTGTAAGTGCCAAAGAACTGGCCTCAGTTTGCCTAACACAGTGCACAAAGCTATATAAATAAAAACATATAGACAATACATACAGACAGTATTCATAGAAAAGAAGAAACAGTAAAAGGATTGCAAGTAGAGTCTGAAGTTGTCAGGTGTTGACGAAAGAGATGTGTCTTTAGCCGATTCTTAAATATGGCTTAATATTCCGCTGTTCTTATAGAAACAGGGAGATCATTCCACCATCATGGAACAGTTCCATGCGTGAAGGTGCGTGAAAGTGATTTTGTGACTTTTTGGGATGGTACCACAAGACGTTGTTTGCTTGCAGAGCACAAGGATCTGGAGGGTACATACGTCTGAATTAGTAAGTGTAGGTATGGGGCTGCAGAACCAGTGGTTGTCTTGTAAGCCAAAAGCAGAGATTTGAATTTGATGCGAGTGTAGCGGGTCCCGGCTAGGTCTCCGCTGGCAGATATATGTATAATCTTCTGATAGGAGTGTCCTGGAAATATTGGAAATATTACACAGAAATCAGCGACGCAGGACAACAGTTGCTCATTCTCCTTTCATTCGGATTATCTTTATTTTTAACTTCATTTTAACTTTGTATCTGCAATCATGAATTATTTTCTGTTCTTTTGTCTGCTTTGCATTGAAGCACAGGTTATATCCACATTTGGATAACATGAAGCCATATACAGGTGCTGGTCATATAATTAGAATATCATCAAAAAGTTGATTTATTTCACAAATTCCATTCAAAAAGTGAAACTTGTATATTATATTCATTCATTACACACAGACTGATATATTTCAAATGTTTATTTCTTTTAATTTGATGATTATAACTGACAACTAATGAAAATCCCAAATTCAGTATCTCAGAAAATTAGAATATTACTTAAGACCAATACAAAGAAAGGATTTTTAGAAATCTTGGCTAACTGAAAAGTATGAACATGAAAAGTATGAGCATGTAACAATACCCCATAGATTTTCTATGGAGTTAAGGTCAGGCGAGTTTGCTGGCCAATTAAGAACAGGGAAACCATGGTCCTTAAACCAGTTACTGGTAGCTTTGGCACTGTGTGCAGGTGCCAAGTCCTGTTGGAAAATGAAATCTGCATCTCCATAAAGTTGGTCAGCAGCAGGAAGCATCAGAAGCGTCTCGCCTGGGCTAAAGACAAAAAGGACTGGACTGCTTCTGAGTGGTCCAAAGTTATGTTTTCTGATGAAAGTAAATTTTGCATTTCCTCGTGGCGAGTACAGTTATATGCATGTATCATTTGTGGCAAATGTTCTTTCCATCTCTCCTTTTCTCTGTCTGTCAGTGTCCGTAACATTTGTTGTGCGGTTGAACCGCTCGGCGGGGTTACATTGAGGGTGGTATGGGGATGTTCGTGAGTGTCCGACCCCTGACAGCCGTCCAAGGGTGCGGAAAAGGTCGTTCTCAAACTCGCGTCCTTGATCATGGTGGAGACGATTTGGATAACCCAGACGGGGTATGTAGTCGTTGTATATCCGTTCAGCTGCAGTTTGTCCTGATTTATTTTTGGTTGGGTAAGCCTGATCAAATCTGGTAAAATGGTCTATTACTACCAGAATATACTCATAACCCCCTTTGCTTTTCTCCAGATGTAAGTAGTCTATGCACACCAGATCGAGAGGGGAAGCAGAGGTCAGGCTACCCATAGGCGTGCGTATGTGTGTGGTGGGTTTCTTTTGTTTTATGCAACTGCATTTTCTTGTGACATACTCCTCTATACATCTCTTCATGTGTGGCCAATAGAAACGTTCTCTGGCGAGATGGAGCACACGTTCTGTGCCAACGTGTCCCATGTTGTCATGGAGATGTTTTAGAGCAACTGACTGGTACTTAATGGGTAGGACTAACTGTTTTCTTTCTTGTTTTTGGCGGTACAGGACTCCATTCTCCAAGTGTAGTTGACTCCACTCATGAAGGAGCTTGCGTGTGAGCCCACTCGCTGACCTTCTGACCTCATCAGTAAGAACATTATTTGTCTCTTTCAGTCTCATTATTTCCCCTATTCCAGGGTCATCTCGTTGGGCTTTTGCCAGCTCTTCGTGGCTTATTTCAGGCAAGAGTGAATGAGGCTGTGACATTGCATCAGCAGAGGAGGTGTAAAGTGCAGCTATCCAGGCTACATCTTTCTTCTGGGCTGCTCTACCCCCTTCCCAAGTCGCATGCAGCACATCCTGAGACAGCTCCTCCATGCATGTTGCCACATAGTTGTCAATATCGAGTGGGATGCGTGAGAGCGTGTCGGCATCTACATTGTTTTTTCCAGGTCTGTATTTAATAATGAAGTGGAACTCTGACAATTCTCCAACCCAGCGATGTCCAACTGCATTGAGTTTCGCAGTGCTCATGACGTAGATAAGCGGATTGTTATCAGTGTAGATGGTAAAATGTGGAGCGTAGAAGAGATAGTCTCTAAATTTCTCACACACTGCCCACTTCAGAGCAAGGAACTCAAGTTTTCCGCTGTGGAGTCGGTAGTTCCTTTCAGCAGGTGTCAGAGTTTGTGATCCATAGCCGATGACTCGCATTTTTCCACACTGTCGTTGATAGAGGATTGCTCCGAGCCCTTTCTCCGATGCATCCGTGTTTAGGACGAATGGCTCCTCGAAGTTGGGGTATGCGAGGACTGGGGCGTTGGTCAACATACTGACAAGCCTTTCCAAGGTGCTTTGGTGATCAGCCTTCCACTCGATGGGTGTTTTGGACGGGAGTTGTGGACCCTTGGACTTGCAGTGACGTGGAAGGGGTTGGGGCATGGAGGACTTAACTTGGAGCAGCTCATACAATGGTTTTGCTATCTTAGCAAAGTCCTGTATGTAGGAACGGTAATAACTCAGGAAGCCGAGAACCCTTCGGAGGTCACCAACCGTTTGGGGCGTTTTGGTTTTTAAAGCCACCACTGCCTCGAGGTCTTTGGGGTCAATTCGAACTCCCTCAGCCGACACCAAGCGTCCAACATAGCGAACCTCCTTCTGAAACATCTCGCACTTTTCTGCCCGTAGCTTCACCCCATGATGCTGCAGTGCTTGGAGGACCTTGCGAATCACCTCCACGTGGTCACTGAAACATCTGGAGTAGCACAGTAGGTCATCCAGGTACGGGATGCAGTAGTCGTCTCTCAGAGAGCCTAACATCTCCCCCATGCTCCTTTGAAAAGCTGCAGGTGCATTTGAAAGTCCAAATGGGATCCTTACCCATTCGTAGAGCCCCCAGGGGGTGATGAAGGCAGTGAGATGGCGTGACCCTTCTGCCATAAACCCCTGGTGGTAAGCTTTACCTTGGTCCAGTATGCTGAACATTGAGTACCCACCTAGCGTGTCTATCAAATCCTGTATTCGCGGCAGTGGATGTCTGTCGGGTATAGTTTTTTGGTTTAGGAGACGATAATCTATGCAGAGGCGACGTGTGCCGTCCTTCTTCCGCACACATACAACTGGGGCAGAATAGGCAGACTTAGATTTCACTATCCAACCCTTTACAAGAAGATCTTGAATGTATTCTTTTACTTCTTTAAACAGTGGTTTGGGAATGGATGTGTACGCTCTCTGCACAGGAACATCGTCGTTGAGGTTGATCACCATTTGCAGATTTGGGATACAGCCAAGGTCATTTCCATCCCTTGCAAAGGCGTCTGACTCTTCATAGAGCATCTTTCTAGCAGCCTCTTGCTGTTCTTCCTCCAGATGGTCGAGGTTTACAGGTGGGTCCCACAGATGTAGATCTGAGTTGCCGACCTGAGTGGTGGTGACCTGACTGACAGTCGCTGCAGGCTGTGCTTTGTCCAGGATATCTTCCTCCACAACATTTTCAACAAGCTGTAGGATCCCTAGAGCTGTTTTACGTGGTATTGTGATGTCATGATTGGTGTTGTTTCCAATTGGAATGGTGACATAGGGCTTTGTTGGGTTCTGGATTTCAAACAAACCTGGCCCTGTATCCCACTGTCCAGACGATAGGCGGTCTTCATCTGTCTCGAACAACACCAATCGGGTAGAGGCATCCATGTTTGACGGAATCTGACACTTCACCCACAACACTTGACCAGCTGGGAGCACGATATCCTTGGCACCTGTTCTTAAGCGTCCCTGCTGCATGACTGGCTTTGCTGTCTGAATAAAGTTGACGAGAGCTTCAGCTGTTTCTTTGGGAACAGATATGGCATTGCTAAGAAGGCTAGCAAGTACTGGCACTAGTCTCTCTGGTTTGTCACAAATTAGCACTTCCAAAACATTAAAGCCAATTAATGGTCTATCCATGGGGTAGCTGCTGATGAGGAATGGGACACTAATGGACACGTTGGGGTCCAAGTTCCCGGGCAAGTTCACTGTAATAGCTACCCACCCATCATACGGGATGAGACTGCCATTTGCTGCAATAACCTTCAGTTCCTCCTCCCCTAAGATCTCAGAAACTGAGTGAATACTTAGGTCAGGCAGGTACTCTTCTTTCCAGGCACGGCTGACTATACTGACTTGTGACCCAGAGTCGAGCAAAGAAGTAACTGCTAAGCCATTTAGATAGCTCTGAACTAGGGCCTTTTTCCCAATCAAGCTAGCAACAGCTCTAGCATTAGCTACACGTGGTGACTGGGGAGGGAGCTGAGCTACTTGGTTACAGTGACTTAATGTGCTTGCCGTTACTGGGGTTGAGGGTGAGGGGGGGAATGTTTTGTCATTGTTGGCCTTACTTTCTGGTTGGGACTTATTTCCAGACTCGGTCACTAGATGTCCCTCTCCAGTGCCCGATTGGAGTTTACCTGCCTCTTTGGTCATTTTAGACAGCCTGCTGCACGGTGTCCTTCCTCCCCACATGTGAAACAGTGTTTACAGTCTTGTCTGTCTTGTTCCACGCAGCTTGGACAACCATAGGGTTTTCCACGTTTAGTTTGTGTCCTATTTTGACTGTACTGGCGCCCATTGTAAGTTAGCTGCTGTTGGTTTTGTTTTTGCATGGTCTCAACCAGTTTGATGAGCTCCTCTACTTTGGTCGTGAGGTCTCTCAGGGGATCTGGTTTTGTTTGATTTGACTTGGATCCTACACTCTCTGACTTTGTGCTAGGTGTCTTTACCACATCAGGCTCGAGCTGTGCGCTGTGCACATTTGTTACAGTCTGTCGGCGGGAAGAGCCAGGTCTTTTCATTCTCTCATTTTCTTCACTAGTGATTTTCATCACATGACGAAGAATCATCTCATCAGTGAACCCACTGTTTGTCAACAAAGGTTTGAGCTCTCTGCGTATGTCAGTGTGTTTGTGCCCAAAGCCTTGGTACACTGTATGTAGGAAAACATCTTGCACTGTAGCTGCGGAGTATTTAATGTCAGTGTCAGCCAGTTTTGATGTCAATAGGATGCGTTGTTTTAAACCTATCACACGATAGAGAAATTGTTGTGGTGTCTCAATCTCATCCTGTTTCGTACACATCAACTCTTGGAATAGCTCTGTGCTGTTTTTTT
>NC_079900.1:24511892-24569254 GCF_024868665.1 Triplophysa rosa
TGTAGCGGGTCCCGGCTAGGTCTCCGCTGGCAGATATATGTATAATCTTCTGATAGGAGTGTCCTGGAAATATTGGAAATATTACACAGAAATCAGCGACGCAGGACAACAGTTGCTCATTCTCCTTTCATTCGGATTATCTTTATTTTTAACTTCATTTTAACTTTGTATCTGCAATCATGAATTATTTTCTGTTCTTTTGTCTGCTTTGCATTGAAGCACAGGTTATATCCACATTTGGATAACATGAAGCCATATATTCTTCAAAGGTCTGTTTTTACATAAATGTCTCCTCACATATTTTCCAAACATTAACTTATCAAAATTTGTATGAAACCAAAAACAAACATTTTCCCTTTAACTCACATTTTCTGTCTATCTTCAATCATGTCTGCACTTCTCCCTTTAAACACCTGTCATTGTCCTCTCATCAAAAGAGTATTTTTGTAATAACTGTACATTTTATAAGTGTTCACTTTATATGACAGAATAAATCTCATTTGCAGTTAAACTGTATTACATTTACACTATATGAACACAAACTTAAATAATAAACATGTCTGCCTCATAACTTGGTGCCCAGTCCTATGAACTGAGACTGTATCATTGTCTAATATTAACACGTGCGCCGTAAAACAAGGCTGCTGCCGTAACTGGTCTTACTCGGTACATTAGCATTAACTTACTACCCTTTGAACATTGTATCACACACACAGCTGCTTTCCACACACAGCAATAACCCACAAATGCCCGGGAGCCACAGGGAACAAACAAAAGATATCAATTGATGCGGACGTCGGCCGCCATTTTCTCAACTACGTACCATCAGACTTAACCGTTTACACACTTTACATACTTTTAGCTTACAGACCACACATCACCGGAGATTAATATTAGTTTATAAACATCTGTACTTACACAAAAGGTGTGTAACTAACCTGGAAATATTGGAAATATTACACAGAAATCAACGACGCAGGACAACAGTTGCTCATTCTCCTTTCATTCGGATTATGAGCTCACCTTGCTCTGCGCATTGCTAAGGGTCCCAGAGTGACGCTGCTGGTGGGTGCTGCCACCCTGTGTCCATTTTATGAAACAGCATGTCATTATGTGCTTCTTTGTAATCTCTTTAGTATTCAATTTTATAAGTCAGCATAAAATAAAATTGCAATAGAAGGAAAGGAAACAAAAAGTAATAATCTCAACAAAACATTTATTTTGTGAGTATCACACGAGCGGGGTAACGTGTGCTCTCTACGGCTCATTAAAGACCAATCTTGCCGCTGCATTCTGGATCATTTGCAGAGGTTTGGTTGTACAAGCTGGAAGGTCAGTCAGGAGAGCATTACAATAGTCCAGTCTTGACAGGACTAGAGCTTGTACCAGGACTTGCGTAGCATGCTCTGCTAGGAAAGGTGTAATTGTCCTAATGTTGTACAGGACATATGTACATGACCGGGTCGTGCTGGCAACGTGATCCGTGAAGCTTAGCTGATCATCAATTACCACTCCAAGGTTCCTGGCTGTCCTGGAAGGTGAAATGGTTGATGAACATAGTTGAATTGAGAGTTGTTGAAAGTAATTCGCCTAGAGGTACTAAAAGTAAAAGTGTCTCTTTCAAGCTGATAATGACAGAAACCCTGATATTTGAGGACATAAACAAAAAAAGTCACCACACAATAAGTGAAACTGACTGCACATACAGTTTACTGCAGTTTACAGTAGGATCCATCAGTGAGTGAAGCTTTACTGCACAGTACATCTGATCGCTTTGACTCAGATCAACACTGAGTCATTATATCGATCCCTCATATCTTATTTCTCCTTATCTTCTCCAACGGCGACTGTGCGTCATAGCTCGGTGTGAGTCTATAGAGAAAATATGATCTCGGATGACTCTTCTCGGCAGACTGCAGGTCCTGCGTCATTATCTTCTCATTCATGTAGGAGGCAATAATTATTTATTTATTTACTGTCGGTTTTTTGTGTACAAAATGAGAAAGAAACAGTCTCTCGGGTGCTTGTGTATTGGAATGGCATTGCTAATTAAAGAAGACACTAATTTGGGTTTGTTTCAAACCATTGAGGACATGTCAACTTCAAAGAAACACTATCGCTGTATTCAGAAACACACACAGAACGCTGTTGAACAAATGCTTACAATTTAATAGTCAATCAATTTAATTAGATGTACTTTGGAGAAGTCTTTCGTACACATGCAGCTTGTTGACAGTTACTGTATCTCAAGTCTCGATTTAAAGAGTGCAGTATGTCATTGGTAAAACATCTATAAAATATGTAGGTAGTCAACTAGAATACATATTACCACAGTGTTTACAGCTGTATTGAGGCCTTGGCGGTAAATATTTACATGTAATTTTACATTTAAATAGATAGTTTGCACCTTTGTTAAGTATAACCAACATCCGTTACAGAAGTCGTGCCACTCGGCGGCCATGTTTGAAACGCTTCTGTGCACAGAATCCTTAGTCCTATCTACTTGAATTGGGAAAGGCAGATATTTTTTAAATTGCTGGCAAAAATCACAACTAAGCATATTTCCTATCAATAATTAAACCTGACATGAACTGTACCACAACTTGGGTTTGCTAAGCATAAATTGCGCAAAAAATCTAAATTTTTCGAGTTCGCTTCATCTACTGTTGATTAACGGTTGATTGACGACTGGCTCGTTTCACTGGAAGGCGGGACTTCCTTCGCTAGAGTGGCCATATTGAGCGTTGCATTCCTCCCCATTCTCTGTAATAGAGGCGTATCTTGTTTTTAGTAATATCTTTTATATAACGTTGTTATCCTTTGTTTAGTATAAAAATATTTTCTACTTTTAAAATGGCTATTAAAAACAAACCCTGATCCCTTGGGACAATAATACAGTACTGATGGTGTCCCAGATAATACCATGATCCTGAATGACTATGATTTTTATGCTTCATGCTATTTACATGATACTTCAATGATATTGCTTACAAAAACATGGAAGTATAGAACTTTTCATTTATTTTGGTTAATGTCTGAGAAATGTGTGATTCATCTGAATCCTGAAGTCCTCTGTGGTTTATTCTCTGCAGTGGAGAGATGACTCAGGGTAGTCAAGCTGAAGGAAACAGGAAATGAGATGGAAACATTGGCCCTCAAAGCATTAAATGCTAAGTGGCCCTTCAGCTCACTTAGGCATGTTTTTGTTTGTGTGAGTCTAAACAAGGGTTATATTACAAGCACACAAACACAAACACACACACACACACACACACACACACACACACATACGTAGATGGGCACAAGCCATGATTAATTTGTGGCTACCATGGTCATAGCCCAACCCAGTCTCATGGCAGTTCCTGGCATAGACACGAAATTTGGAATCTATTTATGCGTGTTCTTGGACACGAATATCCCCATTTTTTCGTGTCAGTGAGCATAACTTTTTTGTCACTCAGCACGACTTTCTTTTCGTGTCACTCAGCACGACTTTCAATACACAGACTGCGTGTGTATTTACATTTATATGTTTATAACCTGATATATATATAATAAGAAGTCGTACATATTTTAGGATGTGGCTAACCAACACCTTACTTCACCCCAAACCCTAAAATCACAGCCGCAAATTTTGCTAAAAAAACGAGTTTCACTTGGTGGCAAAACAATGATAAATGGCTCCCCTAAACCTAACGTCACAGTGGAAAAGTCAAATCATAACAAAACATACCAATGCGATCGCAGGAAATAGGAATTTACATGAATGAGCCACCTTGTAAAGTAGGTATGAAATTCCATCAGATTGCGTTGACATACTGTACACTGTTAAGGGCTGTTCACATTATAACGATAACTGTAACTATAACTCAACTCAACTTTATTTATATAGCGCTTGTAACAATTTTCATTGTTACAAAGCAGCTGTACATAAGACATATTGACTATAAGCAAAACAATTAAAGTTGTACCTGTAAAACAAGAAAAAGGTGAAAACACAGAAGACAGACATACCCACATACAAAACAGGATGAAGCAGTTGTACACTGTGCCTTTTGAGAGGAACTCTGACTGAGTCAAGCAACTCAGGAACCAATATGTCCAGGTAAAGTGACCATAAAATACAGAACAATTTTTTAAATGCACCCAAAGACATGTTTTAGGTGTAATATATATGTTACTGTACTGTAATATACTTATTCTTCTGTTGCCTTCTGGGTTACGTAATTTAGAGAGTCATGGAGATTGAAAGCAGGCAAACCCCACACGTTTTTATCTTTGTGGATGAGGCTGGTTTCAACTTAGCCAAAACACAGAGGCGAGGAAGGAACCTGATTGGGAAAAGAGCCACGATGGATGTCCCAGGCCAGAGGGGTGCTAACATCACAATGTGTGCTGCAATATCCACTAATGGACTGCTGTTACACAAACCGCTAATTGGGCCATACAACACTGAGCGCCTTCTTTCATTCCTCGATGACCTCTATGGAAAGGTTGTGGTAGGTGAGGAAAGGGATGCAGTGAGGAGAAATCAGCCAACATTTATAATTGTATGGAACAATGTGGCATTTCATCACTCTCGTGCAGTCACAGAGTGGTTTGTAGCCCATCCCAGGATGGTGTCACTTTTCCTCCCACCTTATTCTCCATTCCTCAACCCCATAGAGGAATTATTTTCCTCGTGGAGGTGTAAGGTTTATGACCACCATCCCCATGATCAAATGTTCCTTCTGGACACAATGAATGCGGGATGCCTGGGCATCTCAGCAGAAGATTGCCAGGGATGGATCAGGCATGCCAAAAGATTCTTTCCTAGGTGTATTGCCCTGGATTACATAAAATGTGATGTGGATGAGAATCTGTGGCCAAATGCAGAGAATCGAGTTGACTAGCATTCCTACCATATCTGTGGATGGTGTGAATTTTTGTATTTGGCAATAACTTCTAAAAACAAATAAAAAAAACATACAGCATCATGTCTGATTACTGTAATTCCTGTAACATATAATGCAGTAAACAGTAGAAAGGTGTTTTTCTTTTACAGAAAAATCTGTGTTTACCGTAATGCTACCTGTTGTTACTGTTTTTTAGGCCATTGTTTTATAGATGACCATGTGTGTTTGTTGACTGAGAACCTTTGCTAGTGTTATGAAAGAATGACCTGATTTGAGACATGAATGATGTGTTTTGATAGTGTAGGGTATGGTCGGATCAAAGTTTACCATCTGTGATCGTAAAACACAGTAACCTCTCAGCAGGACTACGACCAGGCACCAACAAGTCTGGCCAAATGTCCTATTCTCAACACCTTCATCACTGACCAGTACAGATTCGGATACTCTCCCCTAGACTTCAAAGGAGGTTCTTGGGGGAGGACAGAACTGTTCACCAAAGTGAGAAAAGCCATGTGGCCCCCAGGGACTGAGAGCCTCAAATTCTTCCAAAAGAATGTCTCTTTCTCTTTCCTTAGCCACAAAAGACTGGTTTAAAGTGTATACACATGAATCTCCACATTGTATGCTTGTCTCTATGTTATTCTCCTTCACCTGTAACCTCAAAGGCATATGTGCTTAGTCGTATTCTGTGCATATTTACATTCTTGTCCAAACTACATGTCAATGTAATTGTAACCCCTTTATGTTTCATATCTACGTGTTTCCCTTTTCATGTCTTAGAATATGGTGTATAGCACAGTAATGTATTTTATACCATACTCATTTTATTCTATTCTAAGTCTATTCCTGCTCCAAACTCCCAGGCGACCATAAATGCAAATGAGTTAGTGTGCTGGACAAAGAAATATGTTTTCGCGCCCAAAACTATCTCATCACATTGGATCGCCCACCTTGGAGAGGCATGACGCCCTCTGTGTTAAAACATCTGAACACGCAGGAAAGCTCGCTCTTTTGTGTATGTTCGTTCGCTTGTGTGCGTTTGCACTCATGCGCATTCGCATTCTTTCAACCTCTCGAGACCTGTCTCTCCTCAGAGATAGCCTCTTCCAGCAGTTTGTGTCAGCTAAATCCAACGGACTCACGGCTCGCTCTGAACGCATCAGGACCCTTTGATACGCGCGCCAGTACGTGTCCCGAGAAACAAAGAAGCCAATGCAAGTATCTGAACTATTGCTAACCAGTTGCGTATAAGCTTTGCCCCTTTTTAAATATGGAGTTTGTCCTCGACTGTGTTAGCTAGTTGATTTTAGTTCCCCCGTAGTGTAGATAAATAAACCACATGTGTATCCACGCTCGAATTGTTTCTGTGTTTATTTATCACATATCAATGTCACTTAAACTGCTTGATTTCTTTAAGATTTCTGAAGTGGTACTGTACTACAGTAAGAATATTGTTTTTCCAGGCCAGGGGAGTAATATTTCTTAGAGTTGATATACGATCTGCTGATCACTCGGTGGACGAGTGTATTTAGTTTGTCGCTGTTATTAGCTCTGCTGCATCAGGTAAAGTGTATAAAATAATTAATGGTTAATCACCATTAATTATTTGTAGGTTACTGTGTTTAAACTCATAGTTTACCAGAAATACACTACAATAGTTTTAGTGAATTTTGAATGTGAAATTAACTGCTGTGCCAAGATGAAAGTTTGTTAGGAGAGCTGTGTGAAGAGTTTTGCAAAAGTCACCAAAGTATGGAGAAATGTGTCCTACACTGTAAAAATTAAAGGTACTTTGAGGAACCATTTGGGGTTCTTCACATTGCCACGCCGGCGGAACCCTCAGGGGAAACTCAAGGCACCGCTTAATGAAGGGCAGTTCTCTGAGGAACCCTCCAAGGCTTCTTGGGGATCCCTTTTATTAAAATGGTCTGGAACCATCTTGGGTGCTTCAACGCACCATTTCACATTTTATTTGCTATTCACAATATTTTAATAAGCAGAAATACTAAATCAAATACAACAGTTTATTGATAAACAACAACAATTTACATTGAATAAATATTTACAGAATGGTCAATATTGAACATTACCATTCTAAATTCATGAAATCACATGTATAATTAATATTGTGTTGGTGATATTGTTATAAATGAAGTCTTTATCTTAACAAAACTAACCAAATAATTTGCCTTAATTTTAAATATACTGTACATACAGAAATATTTCAGGTACTTTGTACAAATGTACAATTGTAAAAAAGTCCAGCAAAAAAGTAGTTTCTCATAGCAAGGCCTACACCCATGGTAAAGTTGTAATTTGCCAAAAAGCAAATCCTTGCGAGCTCGAGAAAACAATGCTGTTCTCTCCAAATGGGTTTCCTGCTATTACCAGGTGGTGTGAGGATCCATGTAGTCAAAGTCAAAATTATTTCTATAGTACATTTCACAATTTTGCATTGCTAAAGTATTTATGGCAAAAAGAGAACAGGAGCTGCGCCTGTTGGCCTTAGGTGTCCCAGGCAGTGCAAGGATGAGCATCAGGGGGGGCTGGGTCTGTTGGCCTTGGTTGCCCCTGCGAATAAGACATGGAGACCAAAAAGAGGGATTTAGATAACGTCTCATAAAACATTACATTTAATCATTTAGCACATCACAAATTGGTTTACAAATGTAACAATAAATAAAATATTACAATGCCTGTAAGTCACTGTTTTGGTCTATGGTTAAGGAGTAAAATAGGCTATTTATAGCACCAACTGTAATAATCCACTTTATTCAGATTTTCCATTGTCAATCAGTATTTTTACATGTGCAAATATAACAAATAACATAATAATGAATATATCATAATAAACATAATACTTGCATTTTTTTGCTGCTCAACTGGAAAATACTGAAAATTCTGAGTTAAAAGGATAAAAACAGAACTGAATGATAAAAATATTTAATTACAGACAATTTATGTAACATGGGTGGGAAAACCATTCAACACAAACATCAATAAGTTAAAAAAGAGCTATACATTCACTAAAAGTGAACATAATAGCTAAAAGTGTCTAAAAGTCATTGTTTGTCATTTAACACTAACGTTACCCATTTAACGTTAGCCCCACAAGCTTCATCTTAACTTATTCGTTAGCATCTCTGCTAAAACATGCGCTGCCTACACTGTGTAAATAAATGGTTTAAACAGCCAAAAGCGGCCATACAATTAGACGTGTCAGAGTATACATTTATATAAATAGTATATAGTTAGTGTATTTAAGTTATTTATATATTTTGACTTTACTTACATCCAATGGGACAGTCGAGAGGTTGTTATAATTTTATAACAATATAAATAGTTGAGAGGATAATAAATAATAATTTCTGGGAGCATCTCTTTCAGTAGATTTGTAGGTATAGGGTCTAGCATGCATGTATAAAATAATTGCATTATCTCCTTAAGGGCGCTGTAGTTAGTTTGTTCAGCGGGTTTCACTTCTGATTGCATTGTTATAATTTTTTCTCTAATATCTTGGATTTTATATGTGAAGTTGTTCATAAATCACTGTTATGCTGATATACAGGATCAGAAGTCACTGACGATTTATTTTTTGTTAATTTAGCCACTGTGTTAAATAAAAACCTAGGGTTGTGCTGGTTTTCTTATAGTGATGAAAAGTAGGCGGATCTAGAAGTTTTTAGGGCTTTCCTGTATTTTCGAATACTATCCTTCCATGCTGTACGAAATACCTCTAATTTAGTTTTCTTAAAGTTGCGCTCCATTTTTCGGGCCACTTTCTTTAGAGCCTGAGAGTGTTCATTATACCACAGTGTGGGACTGCCAATTTTAATCTTCTTTAAACGTAGAGGAGCAACTGTGTCTAGCGTTACCGAGAAGGTGGAATTAAAATTTTCAGTGGTAGTGTCAAGACCCTCAAAATTATTTCTCATGCTAGAGATTTGAGACAATTCGAGCAGATTATCGAGAAGCGCATCTTTGGTAGTTGAAGTTATTGTTCTACCATATTTGTAACAAGGAGTTTTATTTGCAGCCGTAGGCCAGTCAAGCAAACATAATACCAGATAATGATCCGAAATGTCTTCAATCTGCTGAAGGATTTTAATGTCATCCACATTTATACCGTAAAACAGTATTAAATCTAAAGTATGATTACGAAGGTGAGTGGGTCCTGACACATGTTGACTAACGCCCATGGAGTTAAGAGTGTCTTTGAAAGCCATTCCTAAGGCATCTGTATCGTTATCTACATGGATGTTAAAGTCACCAACGACAAGGAGTCTATCTGCGGCCAGTACTAGTTCTGATAAGAACCCACCAAATTCTTTAATAAAATCTGTGTGGTGCCCTGGAGGCCTATATACAATAGCTAGAATAAATTTTTTAAATGTTTTATCCTTAGTATTAGGTGTTGAAACATGAAGTACCATGACTTCAAAATAATTGTATTTAGAGTTAGACTTCTGGGAAATGCTAAAAGAGTTATTGTAAAGTGCTGCGACCCCCCCCCCCTGCCTTTTAGATGAGTCTCATGTTTATAATAATAATCTTGGGAGACAGATTCATTTAAAGTAATATAATCATCTTGTTTTAGCCATGTCTCTGTCAAACAGAGCATGTCTATTTTATGATCTGTTATCATATCGTTAACAAAACGTGCTTTGTTAGAGAGAGATCTAATATTTAGCAATCCGAGTCATAACAGTTGATTATCTGTATTTTGTTCATGTTTAATTTGTTTAATATTTATTAAATTACTTTCAAGAGGTTTACGCATTATTTTATGTTTGCTAATCCGGGGGACAGACACAGTCTCTATTTTGTGATGTTTGGGAGAACGGATTATTACATGTTGTACATTTTGTGTATTCTGCGACATGATTTGGCAAGCAAACAGTTGGTTAAGCCATTCTGTCTGCTCCCTGACCTGGGCCCCAGCGAGTCAAGCTTTAGCATTAGCATTATTAAGACTTTTGCCATATTTCTAGACAGGATGAAAGCCCCAGCCCAGGAGGGATGGAGACCATCTCGTTTCAACAGGTCAGGTCTGCCCTCAAAACTCTTCCAGTTATTTATAAAAACCATATCATTCTGCAGGCACCACTCAGACAACCAGCCATTTAGTGATGATAATCTGCTATAAATCTCATCACCACGATAAGCAGTGAGGGGGCCAGAGAATATTACAGTGTCTGACATCTTGCTTGTGAGCTCACACACCTCTTTAATGTTATTTTTTGTGATCTCCGATTGACGTAGTCGAACATCATTTGTGTCGACTTGAATTACAATCTTACTGAATTTACGATTAGCCTTAGCCAGCACATTTAAATTTGACTTGATGTCAGGCGCTCTGGCTCCCGGTAAACATTTGACTATGGTGGCTGGTGCCTCTATGTTAACGTTCCAAACAATAGAATCACCGATAACTAGGGCACTAGAGTTGAGCGTGGCAAACCTGTTCAAGACTGTAATCGGAATGGTTGAATGGGACTATTAACTTTAGTTTGTCAAAATATCGCATTTGAAAGTGAAATATCATACTTTTTACTCCATTACATTTATTAAAAGGTCCAAAAGTAGAAAGTCGTTTCTATGTAGCGGGTTTTCCTGTGCGCGCAATTTTTCTGGCTTGCGATCTGCCAGGACCTTTCACTGTTGCCAAGTATTTCAGTTTTTCTAAGCTTGTGGCTTTCCGGCTAGCTTTGAATGTCCATTTGGCAGATTTTTTTACGCAAATCTGGCAGCCCTGGGATCTTCCCCACTAAACTAATGTAAACGTTACTACTACACAGCTGAAAGCGCTCTAAGAAGGCAAAAATATGAAAAGGCACATGTTAAAGTGTGGTGTAATAATCTGGTAATATTAGGTTTTATTAATGTGGGATGAGTGACTGTTCCCTTTCTGTCGGTCTCTCGACGTTGTGTCGAACCGACAGATGGGGTTCGCCCTTGAGAACCTATCAACTTCTGACTATTTTGAAAAGGCCAATGAAATTGCCGAATGAAATTTGCATGCCAGACTGCGCCCCCGGATATCCGGGTATAAAAGGAGGATGGCGTGCTGCATTCATTCACCTTTTGTTCTTCGGAGCCTTCACACATGATCGACTTCGAGACTTCAAACTCTACGCCGAATTACTGCTGAATTCTTACGACGTGATGACTTTCCCTTCCTGCGGCGACTTCCCCTGGGCGTCTCGGCAGTTCCAGAAGTGTTCAAGTTTTTTCTCTAAAAGAGCTAATTTCTCCAGCGTGGCATGTCCCACTGTTCTCTTGGGTGCAACACACTCATCGAGGAGGGGGACGGACACGATGTCCGCCTCAAGTGTTGGGTTGCCAGCACGCTGGGGCAGCCTTTGTGGATACGTCCTGCCCACACTGCGGGCGGTTGACAATTCAGACGTTGCGTTCACGGGTGGCTGTGTTCCCACGGGACTCAGCCACCACCTTGTCTGCTTCCCGTTCCGTGACAGCAGTGGCTACGGCCCTGCCGTCCGCTACGGCGAGCAGCGAGGGTGATATGAGGATTACTGTTAATGTTAATCCGTCAGCCACTGGCTCGCGGATCATTCGCACCTCGTCTCGCTTGTCTGACCATTCCCGAAGAGACGGCCCACCATCTTGTTCCTCAACCACATATTCGGAAACGGTGCGTGATGATGAGATGTCCCTTGAAGTATCGGAGGGTGACTTACTGGCATCTGACTCCGACTCCGGCCCAGGAAGAGGCGGATGTCGAAATGTCAGCCATGCTTTCCCGGGCCGCCGTGAGCATTGGGTTGCAGTGCACCGCACTGCCTCTCCCAGCGCTCGCGGCTGGATACAAGCCGCGCCCGCCCCCAGTGCCGTGTTTCCCGGAAGTGCATGAGGAACTCAGTAGGACCTGGAACGCCCCCTTTTCGGTGCGTGCACGTCAAACTAGTTCCGTCGCCCTTTATTCCCTCGATGGTGGGGCAGCTAGAGGATACATCGATGTCCCCCAGGTGGAGGGTGCCGTCGCAGTGCACGTGTGCCCACATACGGCGGCCACCTGGGCGGCTCGACCTAGACTCCCGTCCAAAGCATGTAGGTTTTCGGCATCTCTGGTGTCGAGAGCTTACACTGCTGCGGGCCAAGCTGCCTCCTCTCTCCACGCTATGGCCATCCTGCAGGTCCATCAGGCCAGGGCGTTGAGAGAGCTCCACGAGGGTAAGGCCGACCCAACGCTATGCAGGAACTCCGTGCTGCCACCGTCCTTGCTTACGGGGGACCAAGGTGACCGTACAGGCCCTGGGTTGGACGATATCCACACTTGTGATCCAGGAGAGACACCTCTGGCCGAACCTTGCACAGATGAGTGATGCCGAGAAAGTCCGCTTTCTCGACGCACCCATCCCTCAAGGGGGGCTGTTCGGTGATATTGTCGAGGAGCAGTTCTCGACAGTAAAGAAGCAGACAGAGGCTCCCTCTGGCCGTTGAGATCCCGTGCACCGTCTGCTTCCCAACAGACGTTGAAGAGGAGACCACCACCCCGTCAGCAGCCACGGCGGAAGCCGGAGCGGCCCTCATGGGAAGACCCCAGGGAGATCGAGAATACCTTCGGGTCGACCCCATCCATCCCATCGCTGGTTGGTCGATCCAGTACGGTTCCTGCCCCGTCCCAACAGCCCACTTCTAAGAGTTTCTTCTCTCTCTGGGTGTTTTTCACAGCCGCTTTCACCCTCTAGACGACGGTGTTCAGCAACTCAACGTTGTGTCATGGCGAGACCCAATGTCGAGGATAATCAACAGCCCTCAGCACTCTCAATCGACGGTGCTTTGTGCTACATCATCACCAGGCAGGTAAGTCAGCAGAGCCGATCTCCTCCCCGGGGGATTCCCCACGGTGAGGGATCCGCACTGCCACCCATCGAACCACCCCCGGGAGGTCGATGAAGCAGATCGTACCCCTAGCCCTCCTGTCTCGGTCCCTGGGAGCCTGACAAGAGCTGCCCAACCCGTCTCAGTGGCTACAGGATACGATCCGTCTCGGCTACGCGATCCAACTCGCCAGATGCCCGCCCAAGTTTCGGGGCATCCTCTCAACTTCAGTCAGAGGCAAGGACGGTCCCGTGCTTCGGGCCGAGGTCGCCAGCCCTGTGGCGAAGGAAGCGATCGTGCTCGTCCCTCTAGCCAAGATGTTCAACGGGTTTTACATACTTCATCGTCCCCAAAAAAGGCGGGGGTTGCTAGATCTGCGTACCCTGAACAGGCACCTACTCAAGCTGCCGTTCAGGATGCTCACGCAGAAGCACATCCTGGCATCTATCAGATGTCAAGATTGGTTCATGGCAATCGACCTGAAGGACACTTACTTTCATGTCTCGATTCTCCCTCGTCATTGCCCGTTCCTATGGTTTGCTTTCGAGGGTCGGGCATATCAGTACAGAGTCCCCCCTTTCGGTCTGTTCCTGTCCCCACGAGTCTTCACGAAGATCGTGGTAGCCACCCTCACTCCCCTCAGGGAGAGAGGTGTGCGGGTACTAAACTATCTCGACGACTGGCTCATCTTGGCACACTCGCGAGATCTGTTGTGTACACACAGAGACCTAGTGCTCCAGCACCTAGATCAATTGGGACTACAGGTCAACCGGGAAAAGAGCAAGCTCTCCCCTATGCACAGCATCCTCTTTCTTGGTATGGAACTCAACTCTGTCTCCATGACAGCGCGACTGACTACCGAGCGCTCTCAGTCAGTGTTGAACTGCCTGAAACTTTTCAAGCAGTCAGCGGTCCCCCCTGAAACAATTTCAGAGGCTATTGGAACACATGTCATCCTTGGCGGGGGTGATACCTCTCGGGTTGATGCACATGTGACCGCTCTAACACTGGCTACAGTGTCGAGTTCCCTGGAGAGCGTGGCACACCGGCAGCAGGCGTATGGTCATCACACATCTCTGCCGACGCACCCTAACCCGATGGTCTTAAATGAGGGGTCCCTCTAGGGCAGGTTACGAGGCATGTTGTGGTGTCAACAGATGCCACAAGCGGAAGTACGCCTTCCCCCCCAGTGAGCCTCATTGCACAGGTTCTGTGCAAGGTCAGGGAAGAGGAGCATGAAGTCCTACTAGTTGCACCATACTGGCCCAACCGGACTTGGTTCTCGGAGCTAATGCTCCTGATGACAACTCCCCCTTGACAAAATCCCCTGACAAAGGACCTGCATTCTCAGGGGAAGGGCACATTATGGTATCCCAGACCAGACCTCTGGAACCCCCATGTCTGGCTCCTGGATGGGACAAGGAGACCCTGAGTGGCCTACCCCCTACCGTGGTTGAGTCGATCACTCAGGCCAGGAACCTTGCCAGAGGTCCTGTAGAAAGGTAGGGGGTCCTCTTCTCATCCTGGCGCTCTTCTCGAAGAGAAGACCCGTGGAGTTGCTCGATCGGGAACGTTCTGTCCTTCCAGAGACTCGAGAGTAATCTCTCCCCTTCCACACTGAAAATGTATGTAGCTGCCATTGCCGCTCATCACGACCCAGTTGCTGTTAAGTCTCGAGGACAGCACAACCTGATCATTAGGTTCCTAAGGGGTGCGAGAAGGCTACCGCCTCGTCCGCGCTCCATACCCGCTTGCGGAGGTTCTACAGCCTCCGCGTAAAACCGGTGTCAGCTCGAGTCTGGCAGGCATCAGGTAAGACCGGCGGCCAGTAGGGCGTATGTCTGCGAAAGCACCTTCCCCCTCCTAGGTGGGTCAACGTGCTATTTTCGCCTCCCTTCTTTCCCCACTTGGTAAAGAACAGACATTCCATCCATCACTAAGCACCTCCTGCGGGCGAGCTGGGCAGAGCAGCCCTGCCCCCTTAGGCTGGGTACCACCTGAGTTATCTACGCATAGCTCTAACCGGACCTAGTGCTCCAGACGTAGAAACCCCCCAGCAGGGCGGTTCCGTCTGATGTTTCCTCATGACTGGTTCCCACCTTGGCAACCCATGACCTTCCCTGGGTGGACCTCTACCTTCTGGTAAACTCCTTCAGTCCGCACATTCCTCCCATGAGTTCTCCCCTAAATGGCGAGACCATGTTGGTATCTCCACTAAAACTCCTCCCTACCGTAGGAAGTGGTCTCTGTAGCGCGTCCCCCATTTGAGGAAGTAGCGCTTACCCAGTGGCCTTACGGTACCGGGCAGCTTCTCGCTGTTAGAGAAACAAGGCCGCCGCCTGTGAGGGCCGAAGGCAGGGGCTTCCCACCTTTCAAAAAGCTCTGGGACCCCTACCTTTCCACTGGTAGGTTACAATTTCTGCCCGCTGCAGCAGTCGAGAGAGGCTCTCAGGTTCCTCAGCCCAAAGGTGAATGAATGCCGTCTTCCTTTTATACCCGGATATCTGGGGGCAGAGTCCAGCATGCAAATTTCATTCGCCAATTTCATTGGCCTTTTCTAAACTAGTCAGAAGCTGATAGGTTCTCAAGGACGAACCCCATCTGTCAGTTCGACACAACGTCTCGTTCCCTCCATCAGGGAACTGAGGTTACATCCATAACCAAGACGTTTCTCCACCAAGTACAAAGTTATTTTTTCTCAGGGATTAAATACTTATTTCACTGACTGAAATGCAAATCAATTTATAACCTTTATATAACATTTTTCCCCTCATTTTTTTATATTCTGTCTCTATCAGTTGAAATAAACCCACCATAGAAATTATAGACCCTTCATTTCTTTGTAAGCAGGCAAACTTAGAAAATCAGCAGGGGATCAAATAATTATTTCCCTCACTTGTTTTCATCTTTAATGTGTTGCCTCCTGTCATGTAATAATGAATTTATCACATTGAATTTCACTGTTTCACAGTACACAACTCTCCCTTTGCGCCTCCTGGCGGAAATTTCGCGAACTAGTTTCACATGCAAATGTTTTTTAACTTCCGCCTTTCCCCAACGGGGAAAGAGAGCATTATGGTTGACTACCTACTGTATATACAAGAACCTTACTTACTGGTAAATCGCTGATAAAATTGTTAAAGGGAATATACAAAAACAAAAAACACCTCATAAATACTTATAGACCTCGGGGAGCTAATGAGACTAATTAAGATAAATGATCATACAGGATTATATCTAAACTAAACATATATATGCTAAGCATATAAAGCTTTTAAAGGAGTAGCTCAGTTCAAAATTTGCCCCCATTGACTTTCCATATTAAGAATAAAAGTATTTTTTCTTAAAAGAGTCAATGGGGGCAAATTTTGGAGTGAACTATTTCTTTAATACCACTGATACTGTGAGCTACTCAGTTTATTCAGTAGGTTGCTTCAGAGGCATAAGGTATACCACAATAAAACAATGCACCACTGACATAAAGGAAATGTACTTTTCAAACTTGAGTGCTTTTAAAAGCACGTACTTCTGGTCTTTTACTTAAGTAAGAATCTGTCTTTTTTTACTTGTCTACTTTTACTTGTAGTGGAGTAATATTTGACGAATAGTATCTGTACTTTCACTCAAGTAAGGAAGTTGTGTACTTCGTCTGCCTCTGTATTCTGAGGACGTCTTGGTAAAGTAATTTTTTTATCTTGGCCAAAGTCCCAGAAACGTTGTGGCCACGTTCTCAAATAACGTTGTGAATTAATTCCAAAGGGGACATTGTAGCGGCGTGTTTTACTGGTCTTCAGATAACCTGGACACTGTTACACCTTGTCATTTTAAAGAGTACATAACTAAGGATTTTTAAGGTCCTACTTTGGTTTATGGAGTGTCCAACAACAAGTTTATGTACATAGGTGTAAAAACACAATTATTTCGTAATAATAGGCAATTATTCTTACCTTACTTCTTGACTGACTCTCACATGATTTGTTCCGCGAGTCATCTGTCTAATCCTAAAACCTCCTTTCCGCTAGCCTAGTCTGATGTGATTGGTCAGATGGTCTAGTATGCTGTTATTGGTCTACAGCAAAATGAGGTTCACGAGCTACAGTGTTTGGGGGAGAAGAGTGAAGTTTTCACAGGCAGTCCTAGCAAAACGTAGGCGGGGACTATACTGTATGTAGTGACGTAAATCCGTGGTGGTTTACGACTCGGACTAGGGACGACTCAATTACATGATTCAGATTCAACTCCCTTTTTTCCAAGCCAATAACTTTGTTATTCATTCACTTTCGGATTTACAACTTTGCAGACTGCTTACTTTCAAACACGGCAATATTACACACTGCATGAAATGTAATTTTCTTGATCTTATGTTATGTACTCTTTAATAATGTATCTGGAAATTTCTATATATTATGTTATAATATGGGAAATTTATGAGTAAAATCTGTTTTGTCAAGATGAATGAAACAAATCCCACTTTTCCCCTCTGAAAATATTAAACTGCAGTTTATTAAGATGTGTGGCAAGTTAAATGAACAGACCTTGATGCGTTTGATTGTTGTATCTAAAAAATGGACATCCCGCTCAACTTATATAGTAAGACAAGGATATAATGTTAAGCCTAAAGATAATGTTTATGTCAATAATCCACATGGCTCGGTCCAGGTGCGTCTTAGGAGGTAGTCGTAAAAGTTGTTTGAATTACACAGCTTCTGGTCAAGTCATAATAGATTAGATCTAACTGATATTCATCAAGTTAACATACTAACGACATTAATAAATAAATGGCATTATCATCTCTAAACCCCTAAAACCCCTCCATTCTTTACAGTCCATAGAATATTACAATATTCACCTTGAGCAAGGCAGTGTCATGATTCTGCCTCATCTTGTCATGTCTTTTTTGATCTTGTGGCAGAATCACGGCAGGATCCCTTGTTTAATTGGAGAGAGACATTTTGACCGTTTTGGCGTTCCATACTCTCTCTCCATTTCCTCATTAGTAATTGTTAATGATTTCATGCCACGCACCTGTCCCTTCTTGATTTGCTCCCCTTTATAATGCCCTCGTGTCTATTGTCCTGTGCTCATTCATTGTGCTTGTACCTCTGTGATTCTGTGCATGTTGTTGTGAGTCTCCATAGTCTCGTATTCCTGCCCTGCCCTGCCCTGCCCTGCCCTGCCCTGCCTTGTCCGTTTATGTGAGTTTGGTTTGTTTATGATTTTTAGTTCTCATTTTGCCCCATTGTAGGAAGTTTTTGTTTATCCTTTTGAAAGCCTTTTGTTTATAGTGTCTTGTCACCCCATCTTGGGTTTTTGTTTTATTAAATAAACCTTTTGTGTTAACCCCTTATTGGCTGCCTGCATCTGGGTTTTTCCCACCATTTCCTGACAGGCAGAGATTGAATGGAAGGTCTCCATTTTCTCTCGGGTTGACAGGTTTCATCCATGTTAAGGTGCTGTGACAGAGCACATTTCTGGCCCGTCTGCCTTTTTTGCTTTGTCTGCATTGATCATCCTCTCAATAGCTGCCCTCATGCAGGAGGCTCAACCCCTGGGCATTTTCACCCAAAGAGTGATCAGGGAGGATGCCACCAGCACACAAGCACTTGACATTGGAAAGTATCTTTGTGTTTTCTCTTGTGGTAATACATGTAAAAAACAGGGTTTATAATCATTCAAGAGAGCCTAACAACATTGTGTCACGTCAAGAGAAAACACAGTAAATTTAGGTAGAAATGATTGTTGGTCTTACTCGATTGATTCTAAATTCAACCCTTAATGAGTTCAAACCTGCAATGTGTTCTGTTACCAGCCCAGAATTCTCAACACTCCCATATCACATCAACCCATGTCTAATGCACATAAATCTCTGCATTCTATAAAACATTGTAGGCTATCTACATGTGCTTTAGGTTTAAAATTAGATTTTGTGGAAGCTTCCAAAGTGTCAGCAAAAACTAGATGAGTGATGATTCTGATTCGATTTGTCTTTGGGTTTGTGTGCTGAGAGAGCACAGCTGGTATTAGCACTACATGTAATAACAGGACTGAGCGACTCCATTGAACATGTATAATGCATGAGTTGTGTTATCTAAGTGATTAAATCTTCATCTGTATTGGCTGGCTGCTGGCTCACAGATCATCTCTCTGTAGTTTACGCTGTGGATGTGTGCGCTGGTGATGGGAACATTTAAATATATAGAAAAACATCAAGCTGGTCATAATCATAATACATTTTATACTTTTAAATTATGTTACTACATATAGTCAACATTTAATGCTGTGCTTAACCTGTTTTGCTTTATCCATTTGGAACTGAATGAATGGTAGAAATGTCAAGCTAGTATGGCGATGTGGAGGCATGTAAAATAAGAGATGTGTCAGCTTAAAGGGACAGTTAACCCAAAAATGAAAATTCTGTCATCATTTGCTCTCCCTCAGATTGTTCCAAACCTGTATAAATGTATTTGTTCTGCTAAACACAAAGAAAGATATTTGGAAGAATGTCACTTACCTAACAGATCTCATCCTCCATTTACTGCCATAGTATGGAAACTAAATACTATGGAGGTCAATGGGGGATGAGATCTGTTTCGTTGCGAATATTCTTCTAAATATCTTCCTTTCCTTAGCAGAATGAAGACATTTCTACAGATTTGGAACAATCTGAGGATGAGCAAATGATGACAGAATTTTCATTTTTGGGTGAACTGTCCCTTTAAAAGCATTGGTTTTATAGGCAAGTGATTACATTTTTAACGAAGATTTGAATGTGCAACAATGAATCGTTCACAAAGAGATATCCAATATTCTAAATAGGTTACATTTGGATTTCACATTGACCATGAAGTCCCCGTGAACAGGAAGTTGCAATAGTTTTTAATTCCGTATTCTGACACATTTCCGAGTGAAAAGGAAATTAAAAGGAGAAAATTAGTGGGCATGGCTTGCGTTTTTCACTGCAAATTAATTGGATGTGTAAAAACAGCTGTTGCATTGATTTTGAAATGAAACTGGCAGCAGAATGACAGTTGAAGGGGAGGAGTTAAGGGATGCTCCGCCCAAGCCGTCTAGTTTACGTCATTTGAGATGGATAGTCATTTCAGGGCAGAAGTGCATTTTCAGATTTTAACTGAAGATTATGAGGGTATATGAAATTTAAAAAGAAAATGACCCACATTGATAAGCTATTTACTGTAAACGCTGCAATATTTCATGAAACAATAAGAATTGTCATTTTTAATTTCACTGGGACTTTAAGGACAGTGCTTCAGCAAACCCCATTTGTGTAGCATTCAGGTGTGCAATGGCTAAAACACAACTGCGGCCTCTCTGACATTGTTTCAGTCAAAGTACAAAAATTGGTGGAGGGCTGGAAAGAGGGTTTTGAGAGGGAACAGTTGAAACGCACCCCCTCACCTGTGTGTGTGATACGCTAGATTCAGGCTAGATACGCTAGATTCTGGCTGGAAACAGCCAGATTCCCTGTCAGGTGCTTCACACGGATTGACATGAAAAACCACCATATACCGTGCCCTGTTTTTTCAGGTACTGTGCATAGTGTACTAATTATATTCTTCCCGAATATATAGGACAGCTAGAATGCAAATTGCATTGTAGAACTTGTCTGCCCAGTACACGGCATGACGTGACATAGAAATCTGTGTGCAGCCCATTTCGCCTACTACGCGGTGTTACACGCTTGACAAACTTGTCAGAGAAACTGCAGTGAATTCCACCTTTGTCACCGCCCGTTAAAACTGGTACAACAACACTTGTTGTTAAATAATCTGTTAAAATACACATTATCACAACATCTGCCATTAGGAACTTCATGAACAAGTAGATTTGGGTTGTGCCACTCATCTGAATGTTCTGCCATCTGTTCAACTAGGTTTCTTATGAAGTTTTGCTGTACACTGCTGCATAATGATCTTGCGTGAGAAGAGACATTACCATCACAATAGGTCCATTATAAAATCTATGTAATCACATTCTCGTGTCTTTCATCATGAGGCCATGCACGGCACGCATAGTATCTGATATAACATCTCATCAGACATCAAGATCCCAGCTGTAGGGGGCAGTAAAGCCCTGGGCGTCCAGCCTGGTCATGACTCATGTGGCACCAAGTTCAGGAGACCTCAGGTGGGGTAGACGGGATTCTGATGTCCCTGTAATTCCAAGAGATTAGATCACAGCTGGACCAGCAGGGGTACGTCGGGACACGAAACAGAACATTCACGTCTAGCCGCCTGTCCCGAAAAGAAGTTCTGTACACAGCAGATGAGTGTGCAGAAACACTCATTCACACACTTCAAAGTGATTCATTTCCACTCACAGGACCAGATGGAACGTAACAGAACTTGGCCATTTTCAAGTCATTTCTCCTAAACTGGCACCAGTCTCGATTACTTTTGAGAACAGTTTGATTTGTGTAGTAGACTTTACAAAGCTCGCCGGAGCTTATTTTAGCAACCTAAATGTATTGTCATCACACTTCTTACAGATATGAGAGTGCACAGTTCCATTCAGTCTGTTAGCTTGCATACACGTCTGTGACACGCGGCTCCAGATCCAGCAATCATGCTTACGGTTCAGCAAGCAAATTTGTGTCAGACACTGACTCGCTGAGATGCAAACGTACACATAAATAGCAGTATAGCTGTAAGACTTAATGACATCTCATCTGTCTGGAAAAGATACAGAGAAAATGTGCGTCTATGTTTTACAGTACTCAATCTGGAAATGTATATATTTGCACTGGAAATGTGGCTTAAGGGGTGATTTTTTTTCATTGAAGAAGTGTCATGAACATATGCTAATGTCAAAGCATATTATTATATGCACGCATTGCACTTTGACACTCTTTAATAAAATATCTTATAGAATTTGCATGTCCTATGTAAGATGTGATTTAAACACGTTTTATAACATGAATGCATTAAAAATAATTGTATTTTGTCATTTGTCACATACGGACATAACAATACAAACAGATATAATGTATACTATATATACATGCGCTGCATCCGAAATCACCTACTTCCATACTATATAGTAGGCGAAAATGAGTAAGAGTCAAGAATAGCATGTCTGAAACCTCAGTATGCAAAAAACAGTATGCGAGAAATACCCGGATGGTCTACTACTTCCACCGAGATTTGTGAGTGTGGATTGGATGGACACTTCTCTATCCCATGATGCCACGGGAGCTGAGCAACTGTCAAATTTCAAAAGTAAATCAAGTAAATATAGCGGAAAACTTTAAGGCGTACGTCCGTTTTTATATAGCCATTTACTTATATTGTGGGTAAGACACACGCTACACATAAACATATAAATGTAACTTTGTTCAATTTGATTAAACAGTTTGTCATTCCGTTGGTCATCTCCTAAACTCTTATTTTACCCAGTATTTCCCAAAATCCCAGTGACTAGCTAGTGTGCAGTGGGAGAGACCCACACAGCTTTTCATCTGTCATACAGGATGAGTTTTGGAATGTCTGATCACTCATAATATTTCTCATTTGCATATGCACCCCTTCATTATATTCCAATCTTTCTCTCTCTCTCTCTCTCTCTCTCTCTCTCTCTCTCTCTCTCTCTCACTCTCTCTCTCTCACCTCCAATTCCTTCATCATTAACCCCTCTTAAATATCCTCACAGCCGCCCATGTAATTACAGCTCTAACTGACCACATTATTTGCTTCTCTAACGGGTTTTGTCTGAGGTTGATTGCAGGTCTAAGTGGAGAGTTGATAGCTCAGCATGTTCATTTGACAGCCTGTTGTTTGGTTTAAAGTTTGATAGGACAGGGTGTACAGAGATTGTATGACTTTTTTCAAATTTAAACAGCTGAGGAGGAAAGAAAGCCTGTATAATTGACCCTTCGCAAAATCCCGCCCCCCATACGTTCCCGTTGTTATGTCCAACAAGCTTTCGGTATCAGCCATGAGCTCCCAGTTTAAATGTGTGCACTCCCTGGAGAAATAGTGAAGAATTTCTGGAAAAATGACACGCTGATTTCAGACAGAAAGCATATCTGCAATATGCATTCGAGGGATAGATTCAGGATTTGAGATAACTATAACTATAACAATAATTATACTTATATTTGCGTCCACAAAAGTTAATTCTAAACTCGCACGATGCAGTAAGCTACTAACGGTACTGTCACACAAATGGATGTATAGCTAACCTAAATGTGGTGTATTAAGTGTTTATATTTACTCTGAAATTTTAGAGAGAGAGTAACTTCGGGCAGAGTTTTGGTCGGCCGTGATCCTTCTTTGTGAAAACGGAAGTAAAGTTTTAAATATTAGGTCAGTATAGAAAAGAATAACAGTCCATCAGTGTCTTAATCTTTATTTGTGTTTAACACAACAAACACAGTACAGCTGTTGCTTTACGACTTCATTACTGAAAACTTCTTTCCTTTAAAATGTCACTGCAAACGCTGCTCTCTGAAGGCTGAAGCGCTCATCACATCACAGGGACACAAAGCATTTCTTGCCATCTTGCTCATACATGTAATATGTAAGTAATATATCAATAAGTATTATATTCCGCCTTAACCCCACTTCCCGAAAGCTTCCGTCTGTAATTCGTACATTAATGATTCCAACAATATCGTGTCTCGTATATAAAGTTATTGGTATACTGTAGTTGTGATGTGAACTCCGCTATTCTCCTTCATTTAGAATTATTTTTAAAAGTTATTATGTTGGCTTGACAGAGCAAACATACTGATCTTGTATCTAAGCTTATTATTATTCTTCTGATTCTTCTTCTTCTTCTTCTGATCCCCAAAATTTCTGACTGCTACTCCTCCTAGAGCTTTCAAACTACATCCACCAAACTTTCCACAAACCTTCAGTCTGGTCTGACTTGAGTTGCAATATCTTGTCTAACTGATCCGGATTCTGGTTTTCGAAAACCGGTCTTTCAAAACCACCTAATTTCCCATAGACTTAACATTGCGACAAACTTTGATGGCTCATAACTCAAAGTGAGGATGTCGTAGAAACTTACGAGTTACCACGTTTGAAGAAGCTGGCAGGCTCTGTAAGAATTTACCTCACAATGGGGTGTAAGTTGTGCCCCTGGGGCGTAAGAGCCCCCCAAAATGGGGGTTGGTTCGTTTCACTCATAGCTTAGAGTATCATCAAATGGCAGATGCTAAGCCACGCCCGTAGCAACCAAACAGGTTAGCCTAGCAACCATTTTGCAATACCTATATCTCTGCATCAGAACTTCGTAGAGACACAGGGGTTGGTTCATTTCACTCATAGCTTAGAGTATCATCAACTGACAGATGCTAAGCCACGCCCATAGCAACCAAACAGGTTAGCGTTGCAACCGTTTAGCAATATCTATATCTCTTCATCAGAACATCGTAGAGACACAGGGGTTGGTTCGTTTCACTCATAGCTTAGAGTATCATCAACTGGCAGATGCTAAGCCACGCCCATAGCAACCAAACAGGCTAGCCTAGCAACCGTTTTGCAATACCTATATCTCTGCATCAGAACATCATAGAGAAATGGGGTTTGGTTCGTTTCACTTATGGCTTGGAGTATAATCAATTACCAGTTACCAGGCCACGTCCATAGCAACCAAACACATGACCTTAGCAACCGTTTAGCAGGACCAATATCTCTGCTTTAGAACATTGTAGAGATATGGGGGTTGGTTCGCTTCACTTGTGGCTCAAAGTATTATCAGTTGCCAGCTGCAAAGCCACGCCCATAGCAACCAAAGCCACGCCCATGGCAACCGTTTAGCCAGACCTACACTATATCTCTGCATCAGAACAATGAGAACAAAGTTTAACGATAAGTTTAACGATAAAACCTTTCAAACTATTTCAAACTCTTCAGGACAGGCTTTGTCAAGCCAACATAAAGTTTGTACTCGAACTTTACTTTCTAGTTACTTAGTTATCCTTTATCATTATAGTGTTGGTCCCCTGCTGATTTTGTAAGTTTGCCTGCTTAGAAAGAAATGAAGGGTCTATAATTTTTTATGGTGGGTTTATTTTAACTGATAGAGACAGAATATTAAAAAAATCAGGGGAAAAATGTTATATAAAGGTTATAAATTGATTTGCATTTCAGTCAGTGAAATAAGTATTTGATCCCCGAGAAAGAAATAACTTTGTACTTGGTGGAGAAACCCTTGTTGGCAAGCACAGAGGTAAGACATTTCTGATAGTTGGTCACCAGGTTTGTACGTGTGTCAGGATACATTTTAGTCCACTCCTCTGTCAATCTTAAAGGTTTCTTGGCTGTTGCTCAGCAAATTGGAGTTTTCGCCTCCTTCACAGATGTTCTATAGGACTAGGGTCTAGAGACTGGCTTGGACATTTAATGTGCTTCTCCTTAAGCCACTCTTTAGTTGTCTTGGCAATATGTTTTGGGTCTTTGTCATGTTAAAGGAACATCCACGACCAGGGGCGTAGCAAGCTTTTCAAAAGTGCGGGGGATGGATGTGGTTTGTTTGTTAACAATAAAAACGATGAATGCAATGACAGAAGGGTACAAAAGGTATAACATACAAGATATAAAAAGCTTCCCATTTAAATAAGTGATACTAGAAAAGTATAAAAACACACTCGGTGGTAAGCTTGATAGTGACATGGGTCTGACGAACCCAGTCTCATGAATTGCGTATATGTAACACGCACTTTGCATTATCGTGAAATAAAGTAAGATTTTATTTTATCAAAGTTAGATTTTGCGTGCATATGATACGCTTATTTTTGCATGCATATGATACGCCAATTTAGCGTACATGCATATTAACCGGCAATTTGTCTTATTAACCTGTCCCCTAACCCAAACCCTAAACCTAATGTTAGCGTGCGTGCATATTATAACCTCTACCCTAACCCAAACCCTAAACCTAACAGTATTATTTTAATATTTCAGTGTTTCCTCTTCATGTACGTTTCAAAATGGCTGCTCTCCAGCAAGGTGCATGCAAACATTGGCGTATCATATGCACGCAAAATCTAACTTTGGCGTACGTATTACATGATAATGCAACAGCTTGTTATTTATACGCAATTCATGAGACCGGGTTGGTCTGACAGGACTGTGACTGCAAAATTTTGCTTACTTGCCCCTTGAAAAGGGGAGATATAAAAAAAATATATAAAAATAAAACGCCCACACAAAGCTTTTTTTCCCCTCCAGTTTGCTTACCGAGCAAACAGGTCTGTGGACGATGCAGTAAACATGGGACTGCATTACATCCTACAACACCTAGACAGACCAGGGACTTACGTCAGGATCCTGTTTGTAGACTTCAGCTCGGCCTTCAACACCATAATCCCAGACCTCCTCCTGCCCAAGCTTACCCAGCTCTCTGTGCCAACCTCTACCTGTCAGTGGATTATTAACTTCCTGTCGAACAGGCAGCAGCTAGTGAGGTTGGGAAAATTTAAATCCAGCACATGTACCATCAGCACCGGAGCTCCTCAAGGATGTGTTCTTTCTCCACTGCTATATTCACTCTACACAAACGAATGCACCTCTACAGACCCTTCTGTCAAACTCCTGAAGTTTGCAGATGACACCACAGTCATTGGCCTTATTCAAGACGGTGATGAATCTGCCTACAGAAAGGAGGTTGCTCAGCTGGCTGCCTGGTGTAGTCAAAACAACCTAGAGCTGAATGCATTCAAGACAGTGGAGATGATAGTGGATTTCAGAAGGAACCCTCCATCACTTCCTCCCCTCACCATCCTGGACAGCACTGTGGATACTGTGGAGTCATTCAGGTTCCTGGGCTCCACCATCTCTCAGGACCTGAAGTGGGAGTCCCACATAGACTCCATTGTAAAGAAGGCCCAGCAGAGGTTATACTTCCTCCGTCAATTGAGGAAGTTCAACCTACCACAGGAGCTACTGACCCAGTTCTACTCAGTGGTCATCGAATCTGTTCTGTGCACTTCAATTACTGTTTGGTATGGCTCGGCCACCAAATCAGACCTACGAAGACTACAACGGACAGTTCGTAGTGCTGAGAAAATTATTGGTGCTCCTCTGCCCACACTTCAGGACCTGTACGATTCCAGAGTGAAAAACAGGGCAAGAAAAATCATCATTGACTCCACACACCCAGCACACAAACTCTTTGATCTGCTGCCCTCTGGCCGGCGCTTTAGAGCACCAAACACCAGGACTTCCAGACACAGAAGCAGCTTCTTCCCCCAGGCAATCTCCCTCCTAAACAGATAACTGCTCCTTAAGAGCAATATTCCACTTCCACTACTCCTATAGTGTGCACTATAGTGCCTTATTATATCTACATCTTATGTATACATGTATATAACACTACCTCTACTTACTAAATTATCCATTTGCACAAGTGTACATACAATCTGTTAATATGTTTATTCTACTATATACTACCCTGTACAATGTCTCTTATATGTTATTATCCCCCATTTTCTGTAAAATAGTCTTTATTTTATATATGCACAATTTAGAATCTTTTAGACTGTAAATCGTATTATATTGTATTGTCATTGTGTTGAATGTCTGTACTAGAAGCTTCCAACACCAAAGAAAATTCCTTGTGTGTGCAAGCACACTTGGCAATAAAGCTCTTCTGATTCTGATTCTGATTCTCTGGTGGTATATAATTGTAACAATTTACGTTTTAACATCATAAAAAAATATAACATTTTTCTTTCATAGTTCTTCAACAGGTATGCAAACAATGAAATCATTTCTCACTTTTTTCTCCTCAACAGGTACAATCAAACACAACAGGTAAGTATCCACAAATACGTATTCAGCTAATCAACAAACAATGCTCAAAATATCAAAATCAATTGCACTGGCAATAAACCCATAAATACACTGCTTAACAATGACAATTGTCCCTCCTCCTCGTCAATTCCCTGCCTTCTTCATCACAGTTACTTTATACATTGCATGCCACATACATAACCGAATTTAGCTAGCTGCTGAACAATATCCCAATTAGCAATTAGCATTAGTCTAAAAAATGAAATATAATACAGAAAACACTCGACATGTCAACAAAACATAAACAGAACATCTTCCCAAACACATATCAAGCTTATTTAAAAACCTCGAAAGCATAAACACTCATTCAAAGTACCTGGAAAAGGGAGATGTAAATAACCATAACCATAAGTTCCCACCTCCTCAGCACGAGCTGACCGATAAATCTAACACACCAAGAGAGGCGGGACTTAAGGCAGAACAGCCAATCATCAGCCGGTCACACTCAAAGCCGGTGTCATGTTTGAGAGGGAGGGGAGGCAGCCGCAGCGAGCGCAGACACAGAGCAGCCAGAGAAACAGAGGAGCGACTGCTGTAAGGCGTTTGTGCAAAACTGCGGAAAAACTGCAGATAAAGTGCGGGTGTTGAACCCTCTCACCGGGAAAAGGGTGTGACGCCCCTGTCCACGACCCATCTTCAGTGATCTAGTTAAGGGGAGGAGGTTCTCGTCCAAGTTTTTACAATACACTGGCCCGTCCCTCAGCCCCTCAATGCGGTAAAGTCATCCTGTGCCCGTAACAGAGATAAAAAGCCCTAAAGCATAATGTTTCCAACACTGTGCTTCTCTGTAGGGATGGTGTTCTTGGGGTCATAGTCAGCATTTCTCTCACTCCAAAAACAGGAGTCAATTTTGGTCTCACAGCAGTGCCAGCACTTTCGCCAAAGCCTTTTCTGAATCATCTTGATGTTCATTGTCAAACTTCAGACGAGCCAGACGGGTCTTCTTGGGCAGGAGGACCTTGCGGGTGCTTCAGGATTTCAATCTATTGTGGCATAGCGTGTTACCAATGGTTTACTTGCTAACTGTGGTCCCAACTGTCTCGAAATCATTAACAAGCTTCTTCCGTGTAGTTCTGGGCTGATCTTTAACCTTTCTCATGATCATCTTTACTCCATTGGGGAAATCTTGGAGGGACCTCCAGACCAAGGGCATTTGATAGTTATTTTGTATTTCTTCCATTTCCAAATAATCGCACCAACAGTTGTCTCCTTCTCACCAAGCTTCTAGCCTATTCAAGGTTTGTGCAGGTCTCCAATCTTGTCCCTGACATCCTTTAAAACCTATTTGGTCTTGACCATGGTGGTGGAGAGGTTGAAATGGAAGATACAGATTCTGTTGGCAGGCATCTTTTATATACATAACGCGCTGACTTAGGAGTACTTCCTTAAAGTGACAGGACTAATCTGTGGTCCATATAGGCACATAACCAATCTGTGGAGCCAGAATTCTTGCTGGTTGGTAGGGGATCAAATACTTATTTCACTGACTGAAATGCAAATCAATTTATAACCTTTTTGTAACATTTTCCCCTGATTTTTTATATTCTGTCTCTATCAGTTAAAATAAACCTACCATAAACATTATAGACCCTTCATTTCTTTGTAAGCAGGCAAATTTACAAAATCAGCAGGGGATCAAATAAATATTTCCCTCACGGTATGTTTACTACTACAATAATGAAAAAGCAATTTATATTAATCACCAAAGCTCTACTACGGCAGGTTTGTCAGACATACTGGTTTGTTTGTCGGACAAAATGGTGGTCAGTCACAGGGGCACATAATATCGGCGTTGTTATTGGTCAGATCGCCTGTCAATCAAACTGCTTGTGAAGGGTCAATTCTGCAGCTGCTTACTGAGTTTTACAGTAGCCTAATTCTCACACCCAACATCCCACTAAATTATGAATAAAATTACCAAGCTCTTGAGCTTCACACACTCCAGTACAGTGAATTAAAAATGCTGTTAGAAATTATCCATCAAACCTAACGTTTATGTTTTTGGTACTTAGTTTTAATAAAATGCAATGCTTTTCACAACCATATTAAGGGCAGTACAACGAAAACAACCAATTTAAAGAAACTTTACAATTTACACTACAAATAATAAATTATTAACTAACATATAATATTATGATGTTACTTTAGAGTAAAATATCACCTGGATGTGTTTTTGACATAAGATTCTGCCATTTAGATCAATATGACCTCTTTGCTATTACACTGCACATATTCATTTAAGAGCCTGTTTTCCTCGGGTCACTTGAAACATCGCTATGATTCAACCTCAGAGCCGAGCATCAGGTTCGAGCCCCCTTCGAGGACAGCAAGCCAAGTTTGTTTACCGTTATCTAGCAAGACTGAGTGGGCATGCGAACTAGTGAATGTGCATTTGTGTGTGTATGAGCGTGCTTCACATCATCTCTGTCTTTTGCTCACCAGATGTCACTTCCGTTAATGATTGGGCTTGCTGAGAAAAGATGAGACACAAGCAAGCAAGATTAAAACATTAACTTTCTCAGGAGAAAAATATTTGCTTTAAATGCTGTAATCTGGCTTGCTTGTGTCTCATCTACATCAGTGGTTCTCAACTACTTTTAATGTCAGACGTTGTATTTTCTATTGCTTTGAAGAGAGTGTGTTATGCAGCTGGCTGAAATTAGCATCTGTCTGTTTCTACTAAACACAATTACAGTACCAAAATACTTTAGGCTACTATAGAGATGAATTGGACAAACACTCTTTGATATCAACAACAAAGATACAGGACGTTTTTTTCTTTCCTCACTTTGAAAACTATGCGTGCTTTTATGATTAGCACAGACTCCAGGGTCACAAAGGAGATCGAGTTTACTGGAGCCTCAGAAGCCCAGAGGAAAATGTTATTGCTCAGGTGTTGCTCTTTCATAGCTCATTGACGGAGTTCTACGTTGTGTTTTATTTAAGTATCACGAAGTCTCAAATTGCAAAAGAGACAACTGACCCAAACGCAGATGAGCCAATGGCAGTTGCATGGGGATCGGAACTCAGACAACTTTAGGTTTCAGCACCATAGAGTACAGAAACATTGTAAGATCCTCATCGGGTTTATGGTGTTTATGCTACAAAAATGATAAAGCGATGTGCCTGGGGTACTTGTTTAACACTGATTCCAGGTGTCCTGAGAGGATGAGGAATGGAATTTATTTTATTCGATTTCCCCATACAAAAAAAGAACAAAATGTGGGCACGGTAACCCTATTCAACTCCAATCCCAGTGAAGACAAAAACTTTTAATTTCTGGTTGTCATACTTTCACTAAGTTATAGTTTTTATCTGCTCAAGCAGATCATTAATGTCATCTTGTGCTTCGGTTTCGTATCTCTGGCTTAAACTGGTTAAGTTAGTGAGTCCATGCTAATGTACAAACCTAAATAGCTAACTTAACTGTCAAAAATGGAGGTCTACATTTCAGTTTCTCTCCATATTAAACTGGTTAAATGTAAATGAATATTACCCTGCGGTACATGAACAGTTGATCCTAGATGAGGATCATGAGGCTTCTCCCGCTTACATTCTTATCAGTAAACCCTCACTTCTAAATTAAAATCGTTATCCACCATATTTATTTTAAAATCGTTTATATATCCCTCCATGGCATATTTAAGTCCCACTTGAATTCTCCTCGACTACAGAGTGTGTCCAAAATGTGCCAAAAACAACTTCGGACAAAGTTTTTACTGACAGCTGCCATTGAAAGACATGAGGAACACTCCGGTCGCTTGTCCGAGATAGCAACAGTAACTAAGGGTGGCGGGCTTACCGATAGTTAAATTGTTAAAATACATGAAAAGTTTTGAGGTATAATAATCTGGATTTGGGTAAATTTGATAATAAATGTTTGAGTTCATATTGACATTTTCAGTAATGTTGACTTTTGATCGCAGACTTTGTGAATCTGGGCTCGATTTGCGACATTGTTAAAATCTCATGTGAAACTCTAAGGGAGACATGGTTGACATTCATTTATAGCACCCTTAAAGCCACAATATGGAATAATTTTGTTATGAAATATCCAAAAATCACTTGCACAGTATGATATATTTCATGCAGTTGTGTACTTACTTTATCCCAAATGTTCCCAACAATGTGCAAATCCAGAGAAATTCCTATTTAAAATAATGGCCCATCCCTTGTCTCCCTTGTATTAATATCCGCTGCTCCGTACTACCCTGTTTCCGGTTGTAGAAACTACGGCAATTACGCAAATGCGGAAGTGGTTATACAGCATCTGGGATGCAGCATCTGTTGTTCTGTTATTATGGATCACGATTACTCTTTGGCGAGTAAAGGAAACCCAAAAAAGCATAAACGTAGGCCAAATGAGGCAAGCAGGTTTATGGACAGACAGATTAATATCGGCATGGCATTTTCTAAATGGAGAGAGCTTCGCGACCAACTTGGACTCGACAGAGACTCCGCTCTCGCATGTGTTTTAATAGACAGGTAAGCAAATTGTTTTTTTATTGTACACGAAATACTCATGCACAGATTATTTGAATAGTTATGAATGCAGTTACCCTATGAAATACAATATATGTCGCACAAAAATATGTAGCCAGTAACGTTACTTGTAAATACTGTGGGTTAATTCAACTTTAATTTTTAAACGACGACTGTATGACTGTTTGAAACAGGTAATACTGTGTAGCATTATGCTACCAAATCAATTGACAAAGTCGAATATCAGTCGCGGGCTAACGTAGCATTACATTCCACGTTTCTTGCAAGCTAATTCATTACGATGACATAAAATCAAATTCATTCATTACCTCATCCGTGAACATGATGGGCGATCTCCATACGCCTCTGGATGGTGAAAACGGCATGTCCCATAATTCCACTCTCACGTCATTTAGCTTCGCCTTTTGTTGTTGTTTCGAAAGTGCACCATCTAGCGGTCCAAATATTCCATATTGTTGTAGCGGTTTTAACTAACGTTATTATATTGATGAGCAGAGCTCACCAAATATGTTCTCTACCAGATCTTTCAAGATCATATCCATGAAATGAGTTATTTAAAACATCCATTTCAGTCAAGGAATTAGTTTAGTTTAGTGATCAAATATACATATTTTACGGTCTCTGATTAGTAATATAAAGCATAACAATACTTGTATGCATTCGTCCAGCAAATGCCTGAGCAACCATTTAAAATACTTTACTTTACATTATATCATGGCCATAAGTAACGTGACTTTACCAAACAGGATTTCGAGCAAATGTAGCGTAAATCGAAACACAGTAAAAGGGACCAAGTCTGTGAGCGTGAATACAGAAAACCCATCACAAATGAATATACTTGTAGCGAGGAAGGCGGGACGAGAGCCGTGGGGCAGGAATGCGGGGCCGGTGGCGTGAGCGATAATGAGTATCAGCTGTACGCGCACCGGTCCCGCATGCCTCACGGGGAGCTAGGGAGCATAAGAGGACGAGCGACGGGACTGCCGAGGAGAGAGGACCGGGCCCGGAAATGTTAAGTTTTATTTATGTTTGTGTGGCCGGCAGTCGACCGTGAGGTGGCTGCCGGCCTTTTACTTCCCTGTTATTGTTTGTTTATTTTTGATTAAAGTTTATTGTTTAAATGTTCGCCGGTTCCCGCCTCCTTCCTTCCCTACATTGAACTTTGTTACATTGGTGCCGAAACCCGGGAGGAAGGAGGGACATGCTGTCGAAGAGCCCTCGCCGCCGAGCGGCCTCGCGGTGCTGAGGAGTTCGGGCAGCCGGACGAGGGCGTCCGCCAGCGGCTGCCCGAGATCGTGGTGCTGGAACGATGGGATTCGGTGGGGACGGAGAGCCCGCGGCCGTGCTCCTGGGACGAGGTGGGATGGCGGCCATGGAGGGAGCCGGGAGTGCCGGCTGCCCTCAGCCAGAAGCCATCGCCGGCCGCCAGGAGGCGGAGGAGGATCGGGCCGTCCACCGAACGTCCAGCACCACAGCATAGCACCGCGAGGAAGAGCCTCTCGGCTGGCTGAGGACCGGCGACGGCGTGTCGGGGAACCGGACTATTTTTTTTTCCCTCTCTCCCCTCTCTCGTCCCTGTCGCTCGGGGTGCTCCCGGCTCCGTTCTCTGTCTCGTCGGTGCGTACCCCCAGGCGCTGGGGCTCTCAAGGGGGGGCCCCCCGGGGGGAGTAAGCACAGGCGCGGTGGTACCCCCCGGCCTGTGAGGGGCGATGGGGGTATGTAGCGAGGAAGGCGGGACGAGAGCCGTGGGGCAGGAAGGCGGGGCCGGTGGCGTGAGTGATATGAGTATCAGCTGTACGCGCACCGGTCCCGCATGCCTCACGGGGAGCTAGGGAGCATAAGAGGACGAGCGACGGGACTGCCGAGAGAGAGGACCGGGCCCGGAAATGTTAAGTTTTATTTATGTTTGTGTGGCCGGCAGTCGACCGTGAGGTGGCTGCCGGCCTTTTACTTCCGTGTTTTGTTTGTTTATTTTTGATTAAAGTTTATTGTTTAAATGTTCGCCGGTTCCCGCCTCCTTCCTTCCCTACATTGAACTTTGTTACACTGTATATGTTGTGTATTTAACTCTACTCTACAATAACAAAACAATGAGATCGCATAAAAAAACAAAACAAAATGGATGGGCATGCGCGGAGGGGTGAGAGATAGAAAAGGTCTGGCTACACAAGACTACATAATCGTCTCGGTTACGTTTGTAACCTCGGTTCCCTGATGGAGGGAACGAGACGTTGTGTCGAACCGACAGATGGGGTTCGTCCCTGAGAACCAATCGTTTCCGACTACTTAGAAAAGGCCAATGAAAATTGGCAAATGAAATTTGCATGCCGGACTCCGCCCCGGAATCCGGGTATAAAAGGGAGACGGCGTGCATCATTCATTCACCTTAGTTCTGAGGAGCCTGAGACCTCTCACGACTGCTGCAGAGGACAGCACGTGTTGTGGCAAGAGGACACAACGTCTCGTTCCCTCCATCAGGGAACCGAGGTTACAAACGTAACCGAGACGTTCCCTTTCTGTCGGTCTCTCGACGTTGTGTCGAACCGACAGATGGGGTTCCAATGGAAAACGCCATAACACTGTGCCCTGTCACAATCTCAACGAAGCGACGGTGACTGGCCTGGGCGTGTCAGCCGTGAGCGCTACCGCGAAATTGTAACCTACCAGTGGGTAGGTAAGGGGTCCCAGAGCTTTCTTGAAAGGTGGGAAGGCCCCTACCTTTGGCCTCACAGGCAGCGGCCTTGTTTCTCTAACAGCGAGAAGCCGCCCGGAACCGTAAGGCCACTGGGTAAGCGCTACTTCCTCAAGTGAGGGATGCGCTACAGAGACCACTTCCTACCGCATGGAGGAGTCTAGTGGAGATAACAACATGGTCTCACCGATGGGGGAGAACTCATGGGAAGAAAGTGCGGCTGAAGAGTAAACCGCGAGGTGGAGGTCCACCTGGGGAGGTCATGGGTTACCGAGGTGGGAACCAGCATGAGGATACATCAGACGGAACCGCCCTACTGGGGGGTTGCAACGTCTGGTAGCAATAGATCCGGTTAGAGCTATCTTGCGAATAACTCTGGAGATACCCGGCCTAAGGGGCAGGGCTGCTCTGCCCAGCCCGCCCCAGAAGGTGCTTGCTTAGTGATGGATGGAGTGCCTGTTCTTCGCCCAGTGGGGAAAGAAGGGAGGCTGAATCGGTATACTGACCCATTCAAGAGAGGGGGAAAAGAACTGAAAAGGCGTACACCCTACCAGTTGCCGTTCCTACATGTGGCCATGCAGGACGCGGGCTGACACCGACTCTACGCGGAGGTTTAAAACCTCACGAAGGTGTTGGGTGTAGCCCAACCCGCAGCTCTGCAAATGTCTGCGGGAGAGGCCCCCCGTGCCAGAACCCAAGAGGAGGCTACACCACGGGTGGAGTGGGCCCTCACTCCTAGGGGGCACGGGCGATTTAGGGATTGGTAAGCTGCCTTGACAGCGTCCACAATCCAGTGGGCCAACCTCTGCTTGGAGACAGCTCTCCCCTGCTGCTGACCTACGAAACAGACAAAGAGCTGATCCGAGCTCCTGAAGCTCTGTGTGCGGTCTAAGTAAAGGCGCAGCGCGCGTACAGTGGGGAGTGCCTGTCAATTCACCACCTGGTCCCGAAAGGGAGCGGTGGGAACCTTGGGCACGTAGCCGGACCGAGGTCTCAGGATAATGTGAGAATCCCTGGGTCCGAATTCTAGGCAGTCAGGGGACACGGAGAAAGCCTGTAGATCCCCTACCCTCTTGATGGAGGTGAGCGCCATAAGGAGAACCGTCTTCATCGTGAGATGAGGAAGAGAGGCATCCCCCTAGGGGCTCGAAAGGGGGCCTGGTGAGACCTGTCAGGGCTACATCCAGGTCCCAAGAGGGTATGGAGCGCAGACGAGGTGGGTTGCGCCTCCTCGCGCCCTTTAGGAACCTAATGACCAGGTCGTGCTGCCCTAGAGACCTCCCAGCAACTGAGTTGTGATGAGCAGCAATGGCGGCTACATACACTTTCAGTGTGGAGGGGGAGAGGTTAGTCTCGAGTCTCTCTTGTAGGAAGGACAGCACGGACCCGATCGCACAACTCCGTGGGTCTTCTCCTCGAGAAGCACACCAGGTCGAGAAGAGGCGCCACTTGTAGGCGTACAGTCGCCTAGTGGCAGGTGCCCTAGCCTGAGAAATGGTAGCTACCACCGCCGGGGGCAGACCACTCAGGATCTCCTCGTCCCGTCCAGGGGCCAGACATGGAGGTTCCAGAGGTCTGGCCTGGGATGCCATAACGTGCCCTTCCCCTGGGAAAGCAGGTCCTTCGTCAGGGGAATCGGCCAGGGGGGAGCTGTCGTCAAGAGCATTAGCTCCGAGAACCAAGTCCGGTTGGGCCAGTGTGGCGCAACGAGTAACACTTGATGCTCCTCTTCCCTGACCTTGCACAGGGTCTGTGCAATGAGGCTCACTGGGGGGAAGGCGTACTTCCGCTTGTCCCGCGGCCAGCTGTGCGCTAGGGCATCCGTGCCGAGGGGTCCCTCGGTCAGAGAGTACCAAAGCGGGCAATGGGTGGTTTCGAGGGAGGCAAACAGGTCCACCTGGGCCTGCCCGAACTGCACCCAAATGAGCTGGACTGCGCGGGGGTGGAGTCGCCACTCTCCGCGAGGCGTAGACTGACGAGAGAGCGCGTCGGCTGTCTGGTTCAGGTCGCCTGGGATATACGTGGCACGCAGGGAGCGGATCACCTGCTGACTCCACCGGAGGAGGCGTCGGGCAAGTCGTGTTAACTGCAGAGAGCGAACGCCACCCTGACGATTGATATACGCTACTGCAGTAGTGCTGTCCGACCGGACCAGCACGTGCTTGCCCTGCACGAGAGGCTGCAGCCTCTTCAGTGCAAGTAGCACAGCCCACAACTCTAGGCAATTGATATGCCAGCGCAGGCGGGGGCCCGTCCAAAGCCCCGACACTGCGTGCCCGTTGCACACTGCACCCCAACCCTGCAGGGAGGCGTCCGTTGTCACCATGACATGCCTCGTAACCTGCCCTAGGGGTACCCCTGCCCGAAGGAAGGTCATGGAAGACCACGGGCTTAGGGTGTGTCGGCAGTGAGGCGTAATCACCATCTGCCTGCTGCCGGTGTGCCACGCTCTCCAGGGAACTCGACTCTGGAGCCAGTGTTGGAGCGGCCTCATGTGCATCAACCCGAGGGGTATCACCGCCGCCGAGGATGCCATGTGTCCCAGGAGCCTCTGAAATAGTTTCAGGGGAAACGCTGACTGCGTGAAATGATCCAGGCAGTTCAACACCGACTGGGCGCGTACTGCGGACAGTCGCGCTGTCATGGTGACAGAGTTGAGTTCCATACCAAGATAGAGGATGCTCTGCACAGGGGAGAGCTTTGCTCTTCTCTTGGTTGGCCTGTAGCCCCAATCAATCTAGGTGCCGGAGCACCAGGTCCCTGTGTACACACAACAGATCTCGCGAGTGTGCCAAGATAAGCCAGTCGTCGAGATAGTTGAGTACCCTCACACCCCTCTCCCTGAGGGGAGAGAGGGCGGCCTCCACGATCTTCTTAAAGACTCATGGAGACAGAGACAGACCGAAGGGGAGGACTCTGTATTGATATGCCCTACCCTTGAAAGCGAACCGTAGGAACGGGCGATGACGAAGGATAATCGAGACATGAAAGTAAGCGTCCTTTAGGTCGATTGCCATGAACCAATCCTGACAGATGCCAGGATGCACTTCTGCGTGAGCATCCTGAACGGCAGCTTGTGCAGGTGTCTGTTCAGGGTACGCAGATCTTGGATGGGGCGCACCCCCCCGCCTTTTTTGGGGACGATGAAGTAGGGGCTGTAAAACCCCTTGGACATCTCGGCTAAGGGGACAGACTCGATCGCACCCTTAGCCAGAAGGGTGGCGACCTCGCCCCGTAGTACGGGAGCATCCCGGCCTCTGACCGAGGTGGCGAGGATGCCCCGAAACTTGGGCGGGTTTCTGGCGAACTGGATCGCGTAGCCGAGACGGATCGTTCTCCTCAGCCACCGTGACGGTGTGGGAAGCTCGAGCCAAGCTCCCAGGGACCGCGACAGGGGGACTAAGGGTACGATCTGCTTCATCGACCCCCCGGGGGTGGTTCAGTGGCTGGCAGTGCGGGTCTCTTGCTGGGGGGCCCCCGGGAAGAAGACTGGCTCTGCTGGTTTGCCTGCCTGGCGATGCAGCTCCATGCACCATCGATTTGAGAGTGCTGAGGGCTGCAAAATACATTCGATGTTTCGCCTTGCCAAGACGCAACGTCGAGTGGCCGAACACCGTCTGACAGAGGGTGAGAGCGGCTGTGAAAAACACCCAGGGAGATTGGAAACTCTTTTTGTGAAAAAGTGGGCGCTAGGCCCCTGTAGGGTCTTACCCTCGTGGATCTCTTTCAACGCCTTGGCCTGGTGGACCTGCAGCGCCTTGGCCTGGTGGACCTCCTCTCTCCACGCCATGGCGTGGAGAGAGGAGGCAGCTTGGCCCACAGCAGTGTAGGCCTTCGACACCAGCGATGCCGAAGTCCTACACGCCTTGGACGGGAGTTTTGGTCGACCTCTCCAGGTGGACGCCGCCTGCGGGCACAGGTGCACCGCGACTGCACGTTCCACCTGGGGCACGTCGATGTAACCCTTAGCTGCCCCACCATCGAGGGAAGAGAGAGCGACGGAACCGGTTTGACGTGTACGCGCCGAGAAAGGGGCGTTCCACGTCTTCATCAGTTCCTCATGAACTTCCGGGAAGAATGGACGCGGGGTTTGGCGCGGCTTGGAGTCGCGCTCAGAGCCCAAGAACCATGTGTCCATCCTTGAGCGCTGGGGGAGAGGCACCGGAGTGCACTCTAACCTAATGCACACGGCGGCCCGGGAAAGCATGGCCGACATCTCGACATCCGCCTCCTCCTGAGCTCGTCCCCCCTTGGGGGAGAGCTGCAGAGAGTCGTCGGTATTGGATGCCAGCAATTCGCTCTCCGATGCTGCGATAGACATCGCATCATCATCACGCATCGTGTCCGAATACGTGAAGGAGGACGCTGACGGTGTGGCACCGCCTGCTAGGGAACGGTGAGGCGAGCGAGACGGGGTGCTCGCAGAAACCCCCATATCACCCTCGCCGCTCGCCTTGGCGGACGGAATGGCCTTAGCCATCCTCGTCACAGCCCGGGAAGCCTGCGAGGTGGTGGCTGGTTCTCGGGAGAAGACAGCCACCCGTGACCGCAACGTCTCTATGACCATCTGCCCGCAGTGCGGGCAAGATGAGTCCACGAAGGCTGCCTCAGCGTGTTGGACCCCCAAACACCTGACACAGACATCGTGCTTGTCCCCTTCCTCGACGAGGACACCGCACCCACGAGAACAGCGGGACATGCCCCGCTGGAGAAATTAGCTCTTTTAGAATGCAGACGGTGAGTCACCGTCTGCAGGCTCGAACACCTCTGGAACTGCCGAGACGCCCAGGGGAAGTCGCTGCAGGAAGGGACAGTCCGCTGCACCACGTCGTAGAACCGGCAATGTGAAGTTTTTGCTAAGTAGCAAGAGAAGATCTTCATAACCGAAGGCTCCGAAGAACAAAAGGTGAATGAATGATGCACGCCGTCTCCCTTTTATACCCGGATTTCCGGGGCGGAGTCCGGCATGCAAATTTCATTTGCCAATTTTCATTGGCCTTTTTTAAGTAGTCGGAAACGATTGGTTCTCAGGGACGAACCCCATCTGTCGGTTCGACACAACGTCGAGAGACCGACAGAAAGGGAATCATCTTTAACAAAGAGGCACAGACTTAACGCAGCTATTCTATAAATAGAAACGGATACTTGCAAGCTCTGTGCTGGACCGATATCCGTATGCGCGTGTAGAGATGGAATTGTTCAAAAGGTTTCAGAAGGCAAGTCCTGCCGAAAGTTGCGGGCCTCGTCATCGGCCCGCATGGCTTAACCAAGTGGCAGTAGAAGTCCATTGTTCCAACCCTTTCCCCAGGGGGAGAAGGGCAGTCTCTGAAGAGACCGGAGGAAGAGACGAAGCCGGAAGAGAAGAGTGGACGACAAGACAAGAGAAGGTTTTCAGAGCAGGCTCGATATTTAACCTCATGAGAGGGCATGCCCACCTGAATTTGAATTGACCAATCAGAGTTGAGCAGGGAAGAGGTTCTTTGTCCACTCAACAGCTAATTTGCATCTTTATGACCTCCTGGCAACTTTACAAAATATCATTCCCAATTATAACATAATGAAAAGAAAGTGTTCTATGGTCACACAATGTATATATACAAGGAGGAATTGTAAAGACAAACATTTAGATATCAAAAATGGACAGGTTTGAATTGCAACAAGTCATGATTCATTCAGATGGAACGCATACAACCAAAGCCTGAATTAAACTTGTATATCTAACTGTGACAGACTATTTAAAATGGCACGAGCGCCAACACACAACCTAGATAGTTAGATATATGTATAGAAAAGGACAGTTTAATCACATAAGTTCCTATTGTCAGGGACATTTCTCTGGTTAAGTTAGAGATGAGACAGAGACTTCTCACCAATGCTTTGAAGCATAGGGGTCGTAAATATCCAACAGAGAGACAAAACGTTATCAAAACTCTAAAACCAGACCCCTGGAGCCTGGTTTTTGCTATGGTCTTTTGATGATGATAGCAAAAGAAACCAGGACAAAAGGGAGTGGGGGTTGATGGCTTTTCTTTCAATGACTCCGACCATTTGGCTTATGCTAGATTCTCTACATTGTGCTTTAAGGGCCGTTCAGATTATAACGATAACGATAACTGGAACTATAACTATATATTTGTGTCCACACCAGCGGAAGATAAAGATAACGTTATGTTTATTTTTAGCCTGCACGCTGCAGTGTTCCCAGTCAGTATAAAATGAATGTAACAGTTAGATGACCTGCTGCTGATGCTTTCGTTTTCATTCGCGAACGTCTTTTCTCCAAAATATGACAGCAAAAGCATAGCAAAGGCTGGAGGCTCTCTCTGAAGGATGAAGGTTAGCTCGTGTCTGGGATGTAAAGCATATACTGTATTTTGCCAGCTTGCTTAGACTCATAAGCATTACATATACAGTATAATATCCTGCCGTAAACACACCACTTTCCAGCTACTACAGTCTTTAATTCAGACTCAAAACCCGCTTTGCGATAACCAATACTTAAACGTTATCCACCAGAAACTGTTGGACAGTATGTTTTATCGTTCATCAGCTGAAAAAAATTGTTCTTAAAGTGATCCCAATGATATCGTTCTCTGTATCTTTATCGTTATAGTTATGGTGTGAACCCCGCTATTCCCCTGAATTAAGAACGATTTTTAAAACATATTTGATTGTTTTAGAGGTCACATTTCCAATCAAGGTCAATGGGGGTCAATGTTCTTTGTTTAACAATGTTCTTATTTAATGTTCTGTAGAAGAAAGAAAGTCATACAAGTTTGACATGAGGATAAATAATTGATTTCATTTTTGGGGTGTACTATCCCTCTCTTGAGTACAGAATTTTTTTTCATGGATTTGCTTCAGCATTTAGAAAAAAACACAAGTCCTACGTCAATACATCGCCCCACGAGAATTGAAAACACACACAGCAACCCTGCAATTTGATTGGAAGACAACTTAATTATGCAAATCACCCTCAGTGCAACAAGAAGGAAAGTGCTGATGTTGAGGTCTGGCTGAAGCACGTCTGTTTTATCACCGTTTGCTTTTGTTTTTCCCACAAGCCCCTGAAATAATCAGACACACTGATCACTGACTGATGGCTCAATTGTCAGCATGTTCGCCGGTTCTAGTTTTTAATAGGCGCTGTTTCGACTCGCACTCTGCAAAATCTTATCAGGTTTGACCCTCATTCTGCTGCTGTCCGTCGGAGCTTTGATGTTACCATGTTGCTTACGCCCTTGCTTGAACCTAATCTGTTTCATCCGTCTGACTGGCAGATACCTGCATACAAACAATTTCAGGAGTCAAGTCAGCGTCTGGCCTCTAGTGCGTGGTTTGCCATTACCGTCTTCAGGAAATGACAAAAGCGCGTCCTTCATCGTGTCATTCCACCACTGAATAACAATATCCATGCTTATTTGAAGGTCATAAGCTGCTTGTAGAGCAGTGGATGCTTAATTAATTGTGTTTCTTATAGGGATGCAATAAGTGAGATTAAGAAGAGATAAGGTGAAATTTTAAAGACCCAGATGATGGTTCAGATGAAGCCATTTGCTTTAATAGCATATCAGGACGTGTCCTTGTCAATGAACATGGACACGTGCCGATGCCAGTGTCCGTAAAGCGTGTCTCAGGAGAGAGTTTGCGGCATCTGTCCCCGTGATGAAAACCTCAATCATATTATTCCGAGAAACCTGCATGGTCGACCATTGGTCATCCTGCTGTTGCTACGATGATGAGGATCAGACACTGCCCAACATTTTTCCAGCAAAGTACACAGTGCATGAAAAGATTTACCCTCAGTTACATAAAACAGCCTCTTTAAATGTTATTAATTTTGGTGCGGTCTCTTATTTTTTTACGTGGCTGTATCCAAACTCATCACATAGGCAAGATGTTTGTTGTGCACTTGTAATGCAGCTGTATAAGATTACAAAAGAATGTTAACCAATAAATCTGTCTGTCTGTCTGTCAAAAAAAAAAATCTTGTTGTTCATTCTCTCCTTTGCTTACTCCAGCTTTAATCCTCCTAGTAGCATGGCCTTGTAAACTAATGGTACTGTTTAGCGTGTTGACAAAATGTTTATATGCTCTCCTACTTGTAAGTCGCTTTGGATAAAAGCATCTGCCAAATGAATAATTGTAAATATATGTAAATGTTATGCAACATTTAAAAATGATAAAAACACTGAGCCTTTCACAAATCGAGGAAAAAAAACTCTGACACATCCCAGTCCTGTTATACCACTTTTCCAATTAGATGAAATGGCCTGAACTGACTATTTTATCCACCTTATTTTTGGCTTAAATGTGGTTGCCACAATCTTTGAGCTGTTTGTGTTTAGACTTCCGGTGAGCCGATATAGCTAATGGCAGTCGTATTGCAAATGAGACAAGTGTGCTGTTTTGACTGGCTAGTTAATATTTATTATGGAACCCAAAGGTACAAGCTTAATGTGTGCAGATAGAGGTTGCCATAATAGCCAGTACACAGCAAAAAATGTCTACAAAACATTTGTTTTTACCTTGATCCACGCACCAGAGCTGAATCTGGATGTCACGCTAAGAATATTAGCAGCAGTTAAAATTTAGCTGTTAGCATTTTTATACTTATTTAGCAGTTTAAAACTTAACAGGCTAAAGCAAACCTTCCTGCCAGTGGATCACAGCTGTATTACTAAGTTAACAGTTAAAGGACATTACATTTTCATTAATTTATCTGAATCACATTTAACAGTTTAGTTTACTATGTACTAGGGATGCACCGAATCTAACATTCTTGCCTGAAGCCGAACATGATGTGAAACACTTGGCCGAAGGCCGAATAATACCGAACACCGAACATGTTTTTTTGCATTTCTTCTATTTATTAAGCTATTTTTTCACTATTGCACAAACTGAATAGTCAAAATTTGCTTTTAAAAAATTGTCTTGCTTTTCAATAAAATACAATACAACTTAATATAAAATTGAGCAAAACAAAATACATTAAAACAAAAAATTGAATAGCCTATATTAATTAGGCCTATAATTAAGCGGGTTTCCATCACTCTGGTTTTATTCGCATTATGAAGTTTCGCATCAGAAACGAGTGATGGAAACGCCAAATTTCGAATTAAAAACCCCTAATTCGCAAAAAGTTTTTACGCTTGCTTGAGGTGGTTTTTCACTTTTGCGAACTGTAACGACTGTGTTTCCCAAACAGCAGGCATCCACAAAAGCAACGCATTTATTGTGTTTCGTAATCGTCTGCTTGCGCAATTATTCTATATGAAAATAATTATATTCAGTGGCTTCTCTTACTTTTCTTACTGATATTTAGTGGCAGTTTGTTAGGAAGTGGCGGTTGACTATCTGGATGGAAACGGTGCTTATTCGAAAATGTTTTATGCGATATTCCAATTTTGCGCATAAGCTAAATTTGCAACTTTGGATGGAAACCCGGCTACTGACTGCTAAAAGAATGTAAGTTACTCTGTACCCCTACAACAAAACAGTTCATTAAAAAGTGTCATTCCACAGGCCTATAAACTAAAAATACGAATAAACGAAAACTGTTGGATTATTATAGGATTGCAAAATGATTTTAAGAAAAAAAAACATCGAATGCAAGCAATTCTGACTGATGCTGACTGACAACCATATCAGTTCACGTCTCTCCTCCAAACTCCGCCCACAAAAGCTGACTGTTCTCTGGCGCACTCGTGGCCGGGATGCACAGAACATACTTTGACAAGTTGTTTAGTACAGGGAACTAAGTCTTTAGTCTCTCTCTCTCTCTCTCTCTCTCTCTCTCTCTCTCTCTCTCTCTCTCTCTCTCTCTCTGCGCTGGTTGCTATAGTTGATCGTTTCTCGAGTCATGTTCGGTAAAATTTATTCGGCCATTTCACATGTTCGGCCGAATACCGAATATGCGTTTTTTTGCTATTTTCGGCCGAATATATTCGGTGGCCGAACATTCGGTGCATCCCTACTATGTACAGTATGTTACTATGAGGATTAAAGATGAAATAAAACAAGAGAGAGAATGAACAACACAAAATCATTTTTATTTAATATACATAAAAATAGACAGTTATCGTATGTTTTGAGTTGTTTTTAGAAAGTTGTGATGGATGCTGCAGCTCGGTGGAGACCCGCGATACAAGAGTAACCAGCCGTCTCCATGCTTCCGTTATTAGTTGTAAGGATCCAGGAATGTTTGCTCCATTTTTAATCTGCTTTTAAAGCAACAACGAGCCGTTTTTCGACCTTAAAATAATCTCTCTAAAATTATTTTAGTGGTAGGACAACTCTTAACCGGACGAATTTTACTGCCGCTTCTACCTAAGCAGCCCTCTATCGGCTGAAATCACACTTGTAACTTTGGTTTACGGGTAGAATCCCAAGCCCCGCACATCATCTGCTTTACGGAATACGTCACGTTTTACTCATAGCCTGGGTGAAGTTAGCCAACATCTAACAATAAGACGATACCATGTAGTTCAACGCAAGTCTCCAAACCATCACCATGGCAGAGCCTGCAAAAAAACAAAGAGGCTTTTGTCGGAGGAAGCGAAGAAAAGAAAGAGAGAGAGTGATCGGACGGGCTTACACTCAGTGGCGTGAGCTGAAAGAGTCAACGGGTTGGAGATGGAGACCTAGTGGTCCTGCTACTGGATTTGTAAGTGTTATATGTAGGCTACATTTTTCTTACACTCCTGTACTTTTGAGCTTATTTGTTATTAGTTATTAGACATAGTTTCAAAACAACGTATCTGGGTATGCCGGTTACATCAACTTCTTGTGTATTGAGCTGACAACGGGGAAACTTTGCGACACACGTATCAGACAATTGCGCTTATCAACCACATGGGGTAACCATACACCAAAACGGCTCGTTGTTGCTTTAAAAACACGAATTTGTGGTCTATGTCATGTACAAATTTCGACCGACTTTTCCACTGTGCATGTAAGTCACTGGTAACTTACGTATCTGTGCTATTATAGTTGCGAATCAAAGACCCGTCAACTCCGAGAGAAAACGCAAAATAATTGAATATATCTTCATATGATATATCAGGCTACTTCATCCTCCCACTATGTAATACATCACAGGTATGAAAAATATTCACCAAATTTCATTCAAACTCTCCAAGAAAGAAATGCTTTTTTGACTTTCTAGAACTCTATGTACTTCACCAAACTAGTGCACTAAATTCAAATATGGTGGCACGTCAATAACGTTAAGTCTAATTGGTTCTTGTGTGTCGTGACGAAAACACAAATATGACAAGAATCAATGAGATTCAATATAACCGATGTGCTGTCATATTTATATTTACCAGTAGATTTAGTAGTAGCTCTGGTGTTTTCTGCTTTTCAGTTTAGTTGTGCACACTTTTCTGGCACTTTTACAGTAACCAAAACAGCCTATTTATTCTTTAACATCGGCTTAAAGATCGTAAACCTAAATTATACATCTCTATAGTACATTTGTCCATAAAGCCACAGTCAGAGCCGCAGGAGGCAATGAACAGGAATGCTGCAAATACATATCGGAAGGTTTCTATAATTAATTTCTGCTATGTACCTCATTTGCTTGAAGAAAAATGCATTTCCTTCTTTCAATTACAAAGAGATGATGTTCTGTTTGAGACAATTATGCAAATTACTGTTATTGCGATTTGCTTTCTTTGCATATTCGTGTCATCTTTTCATCCTCACAATGCTTGTCATTACTCAAATTAAATGAAGCAAAGGAATTCTGTTTGCTTGTGAACTGTGAATAGATATCCAAATGCAAATTCTTTTCTTCCGATGTCGGACTACTGAACAGAACAAGGTGTTCCTATGTTTTCTATCTGGGGCGTGAAATAATCGCACACACATTCACCTTGAAATGAATACCTGAGTGAAAATCATCCAAAAGCTGAAGTCAGCTTCTGTAATACCAAATCAAACACAGCAAAATAATGGCTTTCTTTTGCAGTCTGATGAAGATAAATATGGAAGGTGATAATAACTCCAAAAGCAAGCCTCTGTGGTCAATACAGATTTAATATTACAGTAGAATATTTATCAGTCTTCATCTTGGTAGCGGATTACAGTATTACTAGGATGTGATGGTGTTGAGATGTTACATTGGAGAGGGACAGTCTTTCAGAGATCTTCACAGCTGTTAATAACTTGAAATGTGATGTCTCTTGGTGTTAAGTGTGTCATTTCATGCGTTAATTGACCATTAATTGAGGTGTTTTTCACTGAGCTGTAAAAAGTATGAAAACATAATTTGGAGAGTATCTGAAAAAAGTGTTTAATAAATTATAGGCTATCTTCCAAAATAACACAATAGTCATTTTACTCACTCAGTGATGGATTTTTTTTTTTCATTTTTAACCTAAGAAGTCTTCTGTTGTGAATCTGGAATAAAAGGCCTCACATCATTTTAATTTCTCTTGACCAATTTTAATCTTCATTTATTATTTTTTTAAATCGACTATTTATAGGTATGTGTTTAGTAAAATGATCATTTTTGTTTCATTCTGTGAACTAGTTAAAACTTTTCTCCAAATTCCAAATGAAAATATAGTTTGGTATATGCAGAATTTTGAAACGGGAAAAACTGGTTAAAATAACAAAAAAAGATGTAAAGTTTGCAGATCTTGAATATTGGAAAAAAAAACAAGTTAATATGTTTAAACAAGTTAATAATAATGTTTTACGTGTATTTTAAATACGAATAGTTTACAATTAAAGCATCATTACATACATCACAGTGAAGTGACTTACTTGTGATTGGTCTAATTAATTTTTTAAGCAAGATATTTATTGTGGTGCTATGTAAGATCTGTGGAGCTATATATGGCTTAAATTTACGACATACATTTCACATTGTTTTGTGCATTATTATGAAAGAAAGAAGGAGAGAAAAGAGACCGAAAGAAAGAAAGAAAGAAAGAAAGAAAGAAAGAAAGAAAGAAAGAAAGAAAGAAAGAAAGAAAGAAAGAAAGAAAGAAGCGCTGCAGAGAGAAAAAAGAGCCCAGAAGATGAGCAGTAATTTGTCTCTGTGTGTCAGTGGTGGAGTGAAGGCGATGTGATTGTGGGAGGTAGAGGACACACAGTGAGGGAGAGGCACCACTGGGCAGACGCTCTTAACACTATACAGCAGCATTCATTACACTCAACACGACACCTTAACACCCACTAAATATGCCCGCTCCTTGACTAAACCTTCACAAACACACACCCTGTGACAGACAACAGAGCAGCTTTTGTTTTCTGCCCTGCTTTGTCAGCCTAGTGGTTGAGTAACTTTCCTTAACTTTAGTTAACATAACCATTACTAGAGCAAGCTATATAAACACTTTACAATAAGGTTGTGTTTGTTAACATTAGTGACATTGGTAGTTAACACGTTGTTGGTTAATGCCAATGCAATTGTATGAATTTGGGTAACGCTATAGAGGCAATTCACACACCTTTATCTGTGAGACTCAGATTATCAGTCATACAGTTCGATTAAAGCAAATTATCATCTTGCAGTTTCAAATAATGTTACCAGCCAGCTGTTGAGAAATGTGTCATTTATTCATCAAAGCAAATCATTTACTCTCATTTAGCATTTGGCAAATGTTTATTGTTTTACTGGAATCTTGGGTGCGTTGCCACTAACTAATGATTTTTTTGAAGGATTTTTGTTTGGCATTGCATTTGCATGTCACTGTAATAAGTTTTGCTTTTTGAGACTAAGTATCTCTTGACACGAGATTGATCTCGAAAAAAACAGCAAGGTTTTAACCCAACCTCAAACTGTCATATAAGCGTGTGGCCCGGGGTGAATTGATGATATCCTCTAATGCACAGCTGTAAATGTGAATCATTAGTTTCTTCCGACTCTAATCAGAGCTATATTGATGATCCATGATCAATGTACCATTATGCCTCATTACCTGACTCTTCCCAAATATCTCCATTTTGACTTTTCTCGCTTTCTGCTCATCACATCAAAAAGCAATGAGAATGATGAGCTTTATGTAATATATCTTGTCCACCTCATGTATGTACGCTACTGGAGACACTTGAGTGATATGCTTCTCATTGTCTTAAAAAGGTTTTCATCGGAATATCTATGCTTACATGTCTGAAATAAAATGTATAGACAAAAATATAATTGTGCAAATATAAACTATTTTCATAATAATAAAATTGTATTTAATAAACAATGACTTTAAAATGGATGACTTTGACTAAATAATGAAAAAGAAGCAGTCAGTAAAAGCACACAATAGCATTTTGTGGTGAAACTCCAAGAAGCTGCTTGAGAAAATGGCTAGAGAAAATTTCTGCAAATTTTAGGCCAAATGTGACTACATTGAAGATGATAAAAGATGTTTTTTTTTTTTTAATGGAAACATAATCATCATAGTTACCTTTGTGTTATTCTACAGTTTTGATGAGCTTACTATTTTTCTAAAATGTAAAAAAAAGAATAAATCAGCAAGTAAGTGTCCAAAAACTTGACCTGTGTGTAAATTAAATACTAAGAGTGTCATATATTGACAAGCAGGTCGTTTTTGGTACAGTGATTGTTTAACACATCTGATTGTAATTTACATCCATTTACCCTCAATGTTTTGGCCCTGGAGATTTATATACATATCTGGGACGATAAATACATTTCTTGACAGCATTATAGGCCTACTATCACCATTTTAGGAAAATATGGGCGTAACACAAATCATCGTTGTTGATGACACTCTTTGAGATGTCTTGTTTGACGGGCAGCCAGTCTGCTCCACTTTTGCCTGATTAAAGGGACACCGGGGTGCTCAATCAAGCAGTTTGTGAGCAATCACAATCACTTACCTTTAAAAAAAGATTTTTACCCACAATGCAATCTGCTGGCAGATTTTCACTCAGTGTACGACGCTGTCATATGCTAATCCCCCCATCAACAATTACTGACAAAAAATTGGGATGGGTCGCTACTGTAACGCTGACAGCATGTTAAGCGATCGTGTAAAGAAAAGTCTTTTATGTCAACAGGATAATGTTTCAATCAGGATCTGTGACACTGGAACCTTCTGGGAAGATTCCTGGAAAATATTATTTGCATTTTCTCTCCAGCCCTCTTCCAGCAGCTCGATAGTTTTCGATGTATAATTACGCCCTGATGAAACTGTCTCCATGTCATAAATATTTGATTCCACTCAACCGAACGTTCTAGATAGCATCTCGAGCCAGTTCCCCCAGTGTGACCACAGGTTCCTCACAGGGCTGGGTGGTAATGCTGTTATCATGACAGAGCGTGTCAGGCCTGGAGCTTGGATCAGATGAACCTGACCTTGCTCACAGATTAGCCTGTGGTGGACAACCTCAGTGATGTAAAACGCTTTCATCCATGATAGCCTACTGAGCTGAATTTCTCATTAAGACTGAATCAGAACACAGAGCGATATGTATAACGTTTGACGAATTTTGGTTGAATTCTGTCTCTTTGATTAAAAATGAACAAAAATCATTTGAGCTCGTTCATAAAAAAGTCTGTATTAAAGGGGTCATATGGCGCGAATACATGTTTTTGTGTCTTTGGTGTGTTATAAGTTGCCCATGCATGTATTAGACATGTAAAATTGCAAAAATGAAAGTGTGGGAACAAAAGATGCATTCTTTCTAAAAGCGAATGCTCACTCAGACCTGCCTGAAACGCCTCGTGTAACCACACCCCCACTAATCTACGTCAGTTCCTGGTATGATTTGACTAAGACCGCCCAAATGTGTACGCAAATAAGGTGGGCGTACCTGTCAGTACAATTGCTTTGGGACCTGATGTTCCAAATATGGTAAGAGGCATTACATCTCCATCACACGCTTGCAGTATTCGACCAATTACTACGCACTGGATAACTGGCCAATCACAGCACACCTCGCTTTTCAGAGCCATGAGCTTTGTTAAAAATCAGCGCGTTTCAGAGAGGCGGAGCAAAGAGGAGATACAAACATGCTCGGTCTGTGGAAAATACAGCGTTTTTGAACCTTAAATCGTGTGTACACATTGCGTTACATCTAAAACAAACCATAATATTCGTTTTAGCCGTGTCATATGACTCCTTTAAAACGGTCTCCATTGTAATGTCTGACCGGATACTTTCTCAGTCATTGTTTTCTTGAGCAACAATACAATACTTCATAATGAAGAAAACAGTATTACATTTTTGTTGGTGTGGATTATGATTTGGGTGTGTGTCTAAAAATATCTCTCGTAGGTTATGCCCAAATCAGAAACTGGGGAACAAAGTTATTTTTCACGTAGCGTTAACTTTTGAACGCATAGGGTATGCTAGCTAACTTTGTTAGTTATACAACTAGCAGTTAACTATCGGCCAGAAACTAAACAAAGGAAACTGTTTGTCATCTCTTTTTCTTTAGTCGTCACAAGTGCATTAGTATAAAGGGAGAGGGAACAATGAGAAGGCTCATGTTATGTATCAGGTTTTTGTTCGTAAATGCATTTGTTAACGTTTTCCACCGTTAGTACATGCAGGCATGTATAGATGTATACGCTCTCAGTTTATCTTTACTATACAGGTTTGGTTTCTCTGTCTGGTAGGTGTAGATGTCAGGCAACTTAACTGGAGGTAATCCTGTCAGTTCGTCTCTGGATCCACTGAGTGAGCGCGCACAGGTCGGCCAGGTTCCTTTCGTTAAAGTTAACTTTTTCAAAAACAATCGCGGTTCTAGACAGTGAGTGACCTTACATGTTCAAATTGAATCTGATTTTTTCTAGTCATTGTCAAAAAGCAGGCAAACAAAACGTGCTACCTAGCATTAGTTATGCGATCAGGGGATCTTTCTGCCTCCACCTAAGCTCCACCCACAAAAACGTGTCACAATGTTTACTAAAAGTAAAGGCGTCTATTCACTACAAAAAATACTATTTAGCATCAGCACTATTGTATGAGCGTGTATGAAACATTGGCACATATGGTGGTTTCCTTCAGTTGATCAGATGCTGAACCAGTGCGTCGATGATGTGCAAAAAAAACATTTTCTAACCATGATTTATTCCTTGTGAATCTTCACCTCTGTATTTCAAAGTGAAGTGTGTTATTTCTCTATCACTAAAGCTGCGTTCAGACCACCAGCGACCGTGTCACGGTGTGTCGCTTCTCTTGCTAAGAGGTGGTTAGAAGGCATTCCTTGCTTGGTTGTCCTAGGAACATTGATAAACAAACACTGCAGTAACTGACGAGACACGGATGATGTGAGCTCCGCTGCTGTACTCCTATTGGTTGTCGCTCCAGAAAGTCGCCCAGCATTTGCATAAAGTTGAGCAAATCTCAACTTTGTCGAGTCGCTAGACACGCACGCCCACTTCCTGTCGTCAATGATCACCGTGGCTCGTGTCGCTGGATGTCGCTAGGCTAGCATTTAAATGAATGACATCACCTCGCTTTGTCGCTGGCGGTCTGAACGGGGCGTAAGAAGTGCCACAGTGTTTACACTCTTCAGGAAGTCAGCTTACTAATAGCTTAAATATAGCTGCATCTGCACTTTAAACTAGGATAGGAAAAAGTGTGTTCACAAATTGTTAAAGTCTCTTCCAATATTCATGAAAAACAACCTCTTTATACAGTATATTAGTGTTTGCTGTTACCTGTTTCCTCTGCAGAGATTTTGATGGATTTAAATGTACTACAGAAAGTACTACATAATAAATCCAATTAAACTATTCAGGCAAACTACCAATTTCCCTGGGGCCGAAATAACCAAAGGGTTTGTCTTTATGCATGCTTATTCTGATTAAATCTTAATCATTTTCAGTCCTTGAAAGTACTCATCTTGTCTCAAAGGGTAACTTCAAAACTCTGTAGCTGTTTTTATTTTTATATTTTCATCTGCAATATAAAAAATGGTTGTTTGTTATTTGAATAAGTGAGCTGACAACAAAAATGTGAATGTGGCTTAGTAAATAACACAAAAATAAACAGTTATTTTAACTAAATCTTTTAAAATAATTAAAATGTTTTTTTCAGTGGGCCACATAAAAATGATTAACAATCCAACAGTTAATTTCTCAAAAATGTACATATATTATTTAAGTTTAGTTAATGAAAAAAATAAGTATATTTAATTAACAAATTATATTTTTAATATTCACTTTTGGTGAATTTAAATAGAAATATTTGAGTTACTCAGATTTACTTAATTTTTTACTTACATTTACACAATTTAAACAGTATATTTCATTGATGTCACAGCTTTAAAATTTACCCAATTATTTTGAGTGTAAATTGTTTCACGTGAATTTAAGGTAAATTTGAGTGAAGTGGATAACTCATCTAATTCCGCGTCTCCACCAGACGCGACGCGACAAAAGACATTAAAAACGCATTAGACCCCATTATAATTTTACATTCTGTTCACACCGGATGCGGACAAATTTTTATTTTTTCGTATTAAAAACTTCCCAGCAAATAGTCAGGTTTGCGTTTGTTAGTAGAATAAAAATCAAAGCGTTCCCCCAAACTAAGCATAGTGTGAGCGGAAATCGGGCAGAGCTCCCGGCGGCCCATGCTTTGACAGCTCCCATGAATTGTCGAGCTGTAGCTCGGGGCCTTACGGCTTTAAACACCCGTCTTACAGAAATAATCGACCTTCTCCCCGGGGACCCACCTCAGCACATATTGCTAAAAAGTGTGGGGCCGTGCGCGCCATTCAAGATGTGCTCTTTAAAAACCAGTTCATGGAATAGTCAAAAATATCTTTGTCTTAGATGATGAACCTCCACCAGGGATGTTTCGTCCGCCAGGTACGCGAGGCATCGCTGCTCTATACAGGCTAACTGCTTCTGTGCTGAAATATTTAAAGGTGCATATATTTAAAGCCGTTTTTATTGTTTTATACTATTGTCTGATGTCTACTTATGACGTTCGCGTGGTTTTTACATTCAAAAACATCAAAATAGCCTAAGTAATATCTACCCTTGTTTTGAGGCCGGCTGGAGAAACACTCGGTTTTTAAGGGCGGGCCGCATAGAAGACTTGGAAGTAAACGCCCACTGCTATGATTGGATAGCAGCTTGCGTAGTTGACTTAGTTGGAACCTTCTGTGAATTTGGTTAGACACGTAACGTTACATAACTTGATTTTACTCAAATTTACGGACTTATTTCTCAGATGTGATGGCAAGGCTTTGCGTATAGTTTGTATAGCCTATAGTTGTATGGTGTTTAGTGATATATGACCGCACATGTCATCATTTTAGACCCGTGAAACGGACAGAAGATCACCACAATCGCGGGTCTCAAATGTTAAGTTAGTTAGTTAGTTTTCATTATAAATAAACAAACGGTAGACTCCTGGCCAAAATGACCCAGCACCAGAAATAATATCAAAACACTTCAAAACAGCCTCTATTATTCGCAAACGGTGGATAAACCCTGAAAAATGATATATGAGCCCGCCAAATCACAGAGATGCCGATTACAATTATTACAAATGACTAGAGGTCCCCAGGTAATACTATCAGGGCATATCAAGTGATCTCTAACGAAGCAATAGTGACGCATAGTACAAATATGTTTTACTCACATAAGATTGCTGCGTCATTCCTATCGGATCCAATATTGACGACACAGCACTGCTTTTTAATTTTAGTCTCTCCGCAAAGACTTGTTCAAGGAATCCGCATTGAAATGAAGCGAACAAACGCTCAATGTGTTCCCCACGTGAGCTGGAACGTCTTTAAAAATGAACTTCAACCACGCATTCCTACTGTCGGAATCCGAAGGAAGGTTATGCAGCGACTGTGTTCTTCCACAACCAGGCACTGCACAATACTTTGCGATCTTTAACGGCATGATACTTACACTCGCTCTATCTGGTTCTGTGCAGCTTGTGTTCAGTACTGTCATGCGCGACACCTGTGGGCAGGGCTCGAGAAGTAGGCGTTGATATTCTTCTGTGGAGGCGGAGTTCAACCTATCTATGACATATGCTGTCTCATTTCGTAAGGCTGCATCCTCCAGAGGTCTCATTCGAAGGCTGCTACGTCACCGAGGCTGTCTCGTTCGTAAAATCAGGTAGGACTCTCCGGAGGCACCCTTCAAATGCGACCTTCTTTGACAGGAATTTGGAGGATACATGAGCTGTATCTTTCGTTGCTAGAGATAACCCACAATTCTTTGCGTCGGCCAACGTCTGTTATTTGAATAAACGGCAACAGCTGCACATTCAATCAAATATGTGGAGTTTAAATGTTAACAGTTTACAATTTGTGTCACTTATTTTAATCTTGCAGGCATATGTAGTAAATAGGTTTACAAGTGTTTAGTGATTTTTAAACGTTTTGAAACAGTAAGGCAAAAATGTTAAATTTGTTTAACTCTTTTGGCATTGTTTAGGGTAGATAGTTACCAACTTTTTACCTCTTAAAATCATGTAGAAATCATTGTAATTCATTTAACAGGTGTGCTAGTGCAACGTGTTGTCATAGCAACGTGGTACTTCCTGTTTCCTTTTCTGCCAGTATGTCCTACGAAGGATGTCTTGTTTAATTCTAAGTTGAGAATCCTCCGTATACCGCATCCTTTAGAGGTTGATACCTATGGAGGACACAAGGACGCAGCCTTACGAAACGAGACACAGCTATAGATAGGTGCATCCAGGACCTGCCGTTCGCTGAGCCTGGTGTCAATAACAGTTGTTATTTCAGTAACAAGGGCGTTTTCAGGTCTGACACTCGCTTGAATACGATTACCTATTATTGTGGTCCTAGTACACTGCACCTTTAAAGTCTTAATACATGTGATGGTTACAGGGCTGCTTAATATATGTGATGGTTGGTGTGCGCGAGAGAGTCCTCCGACACATTAAAGCATTAAATTTTTTAATTCATCTTGCTGGGTTTTTATGGTGCCTGCTAGCGGTTGCCTGTCATGCGTTTTCTCCCGGTAATTTGTTATGCCATTTAAGTCCTGTTTAATAACGCCTAATACTGTTTCTCTGGCTGAGCTGACATGAAAAGCTGTCCTGTTGTGAGGTTTATAGGTAGCTTAACAGCAATTAAGCTTGTCATTGTGTAGTTTGAGTACACTTACTGGATAAATCGGATGAATCCATCAAAAGTTTAGCTGCTCCGTGGAATCAATCATCTGAAGTCTTACGGGTTTACGGGAGTAAGCGTTGCTTAGATACAGAGCTATGTATATTCTCTCCGCTTGATGCTAATATTCTCTCAGCTTGATGTTAATAATAATAACTTCACGCTTTTCTATTGCAGTCTTTGCTATTTTAAGTGCTATTCCGTATACAGCATAAATGAAAAAAGTACAGCATACTGTAGATGTGAAGTCTGCATGAGAGGTTGGACTCTTCAGTCTTCATGAAATTATGAATGTATGCTGTATGGACATTGAGAGAAATGGGTCTCATTTTTGAATCTGTAATTAACATGTTTTTTAAATGTCTGTTTGCCGAATGGTTTCCAGACGATTTGCTCTTTTACAGACGATTGCAATACACATTTCATATTGTAGTCATATCTGCTCCAGGTTGTGTCATAATGGGTTTTCGAGCATTAACCGTGCCTCTGACATTTCCCATCACACGTTTATGCTGAGCACTCGGGAAAAGAAAAGTTCTTGCAGTTGTATTCTTTCAACTTGTTCTCATCTGGGAGGGAAACAGCTTGTGAAATCTGCTGATATTCATCATCAATATGGTTTCACACACGGGGGGCATGGAGACGTCTGTGAAGGCATTTGATTTATCCATAAAAGAAGATTTGATGGATGTTTTTGTGTTATATTGTGGAGAAACTTTGTGATGTGCATTTTCATCTAGTTCTGATGTTGGTTTATTCGGTGCTAATAAAGTTGCAAAGTTTCAAAGATCTTTAAAGTCTTGTCGTTGAGAGTGCTATAATACCATAGTAAAACAATAAAAAAAACTCACAAAGATTGGTTTAGGTATAACTTCATAATGAGTCTTTTATGAGAAAAAAGTTTTAACTTTCAAGAATGAAGCTGTGGCCAAGGGCGGTGGTGGGCTAGCAGGGCTTAAAATGTAATACTGAAATATCTATGAAATTCAGCAGCCTTGTGTTTTATCTATTAAAAAACACAACTTAGTCAGTAACCTTGAAACATACATTTTTGTTTTCTTTGTACATGGATGTCTCTGGTATGGAAACTTAAGTTGCTATGCAGTAAAAATAAGTAGTATAAATGCGGGTCATAGTGTCAAAATGATTGATGGTGACCTTTGACCTTTGCGGGGTGGTTGAATTACTTCCGGACCACCCACGTAGTGAGGGACCGCCCACATCGCGTTGACCTTTTGACCGTATCCGCCCACATCGCGTTGACCTTTTGACCATATCCGCCCTCGTAGTGAGGGACCGCCCACGTTGCGTTGAACTTTTGACCATGCCCTCACATCCCATTTTTCCGGGGCATGTTTTAGGGCATGTTTTAGGATGTATTGCTACATATCTTTAGCATGAATGAAAATATGTAATTTAAAGGAGATGATGAGATCATTATTAATACGCAATCATTGGTTATTTAAACAGCGTTTAAAAATAATAATGAATAAGACAACAACTACACAAACACTGTTT